>NW_028319640.1:0-300000 GCF_062004578.1 Staurois parvus
TCTCATCCTTCTTCTTCTTCTCATCCTTCTCCTTCTTCTCATCCTTCTCCTTCTTCTCCTTCTCCTTCTCATCCTTCTCCTTCTTCTCATCCTTCTCCTTCTTCTCATCCTTCTCCTTCTTCTCATCCTTCTCCTTCTCCTTCTTCTCATCCTTCTCCTTCTCCTTCTTCTCATCCTTCTCCTTCTTCTCATCCTTCTCCTTCTTCTCATCCTTCTCCTTCTCCTTCTCCTTCTTCTCATCCTTCTCCTTCTTCTCTTCCTTCTCCTTCTTCTCATCCTTCTCCTTCTCCTTCTCCTTCTCCTTCTCCTTCTTCTCATCCTTCTCCTTCTCCTTCCTCATCTCCAAGGGCATTTAAATTAAAGGTACAGTGTTCTGCACTGATTTAAAGGCTCTCTGAAGCCTAGAAACCCTTTTTATAAGTTAAATTCGCAGCGAATTTATTCGCATCAAATCGAATTTCTTCCTCAAATTCGGCGAATCAGCCGAATCGAATTTTTGAATAATTCGCTCATCTCTAATTGTGACGTGTCAGGAATATAAACCTTCAGATGTGTAAAGTTCTGAAAAAGTCCATTTTAAATGGAGGGAACTCTCTGACCACGGAAGGGTGTCAGTGAATCTGTCAATATTAGTGACACCCTGCCGGCTCCCACTGTAATTGGTCCTTAGCTCGGCCTTCAGCCGCCTCTTTGGCTTTGACTTCCCCGGACACTTTCCGACTAGCGTTTGGCTCTTTGGGTCGTCTCTCGTAGATCATGTTCTGTCTTTTGTTTCCATTATTTTTGTTTTTTTTGTGGTTGATTAGCAAAAAATACCCGTGGCGGCTCCTACCCCTCCCCCTCCTACGCCGGTCAGAGCTGGGTGCATTGACTCCATTACAATCGCCTGTTTGCTCGAGGACACATCTGAGCAACGTGAGGCGAAAATCGCAGCGGTGACTCTACATGGGAACCCGGCCAGGCATGAAGACACGGATCCTCTGATGGCTGCTGATGGAAAATGTCATCCGGAATTTATATTATCTGAGTAAGCAATTGACACAGAAACCGTACAGAACATGTAAATGTCAGGGGTCACCGAGCCGGAGATGGAGCCCAGGAAGGCCACGCGTGATCAAAGGAATCCGTGTCAGCATGACAACCCAAACAAGGTTCATACGTGTCATGGAGAGGAAACTCCATTCCAGTTCATTCCGTTCTAAAAACGATTGTATTGTAAAATATCCAGAGAAAGTCTGACTTCCAGAAATGTTCTTCAATTTATATTGGATCCATCCATCCATCTATCCATCCACCCATCCATCCATCCACCCATCCATCCACCACCCATCCATCCACCCATCCATCCACCCATCCACCCATCCATCCATCCACCATCCATCCACCCATCCATCTATCCATCCATCCATCCATCAATCTATCCATCCACCCATCCATCCACCCATCCATCCATCCATCCATCTATCCACCCATCCATCCATCCATCCTATGTATCCATCCATCTTCTCCATCATCTATGTATCCATCCTTCCGTCCGTCTGTCTGTCTATCCATCCATTCTCTCTCTCCCTCCCTCTCCCCACACCCCCTCTCTCTCTCTTCCCCCTCTCTCTCTCCACCCCCATCTCTATCCATCCCCCCTCCCTCTCCCCCCCTCTCTCTCTCCACCCCCCATCTCTCTCCACCCCCCCCACTCTCTCCCTCCCTCTCTCCCCTCCCTCTCTTTCTTCCCCCTCTCTCTCTCTATCCACCCCCTCTCTCCCACCGCCCCTTCTCCCCCTCTCTCCCCCTCTCTTCCCTCTCCCTCACCCTCTCTCCCCGCTCTCTCTATCCCCCCTCTCCCTCCGCCCCCTCTATCTCCACCCCCCCCTCTCCTCTCCCTCTCCCTCTCTCCTCCTCTCTCGCTCCCCCTCTCCCTCCTCCGTCTCTCCCCCCCTCTCTCAATCCCCCCTCCCTCTCTCCCCTCCCTCTCTCTCTACCCATCCTGCTGTCTCTCCACCCCCTCTCTCCACCCCCCATCTCTCCCCCTCACCTCCCTCTTTCCATCTCTCTCTCTCTCTCTCTCCCCCCCCTCTCTCTCATCCCCCCCTCCCCCCTCTCTCTCTCCCCTCTCCCCCCTCTCTCTCTCTCTCTCCCTCTCCCCCTCTCCCTCTCTCTCTCTCCCCCTCTATCTCTCCACCCCCTCTCTCCCCCCTTTCTCCCCCTCCCTCTCTCTCCATCCCCCCTCTCTCCCTCCCCCTCCCTCCCCCTCCCTCTCTCTCCCCCCTCCCCCCTCTCTCTCTGTATATATATATATATCACGGTGGCAGTAATGTATGTGTACCCCTCTCCTGAATGTGTCAGTGTTCGGTAGCCCCGTGGACCCGGCGTACGTCTCCTGGTTGGAGTGCGGCTTGGCAGGACTCGGTCCCCTCAGCGCGGCGGCTCGCAGTGAGATGGAAGCAATCAGCGGAGGATTGACACCTGAAAACAGAATTACGGGGGAAACGTGTAATTTGCACTTTGACTGGCAGCACTTTCCCCGCTTACCTCCTGAAATTCACAACGCCTGAAAGGTATCTTTATCGGTAATAGGAAATCTCCGTATGTATCGCCTGATATCTCATGCACTTCCTATTTAAAATGTCAATTCTAAAAAGCGCTGAGTGCGCGGTGCCGACACCCGCGTTCCGTACGACTCGCAGTGTGCAGGGGAAGCGACTCGGTGCTCCGCATTTCATATCTCTGTCTGAGTTATGGAGATACAAGGAGACATTGATGAGAAGCGCCCAATGGGAGTCTACCATACCACCTCTAATATGGGTGCAGTCCGTGGCCAAAAATACCCCCCCCCCCGCCGCATTTCTGCCAGAAAACGCACAACTTCACCCAGAAAATTGACAAATGTTTCAGAATTCTCGAATTCTCCTGTTTATTTCTTTTGTTTGTGTTGGCAGGACACAGAAGTGGAGGAAAAAAAAGCCAAATCTGACCCTTTTTTTCTTCTTTTTAAGTCGTCGGAGGTGTGAAAAAACCTCTACCCTGATCTCCAGGGCGCAAGGATCCAGACAGGGTCTGAGGTTTCCACATGGTCCACCTAGCCATAGGGCCTGGCAGACCCCTTTCCTTGTGGCTAGCCGAAGCCGACCACCAAGTTCTAGGTCAGGGGGCTCTCCTAAAAAGAGAGACTCCCCCCCCCCCCAGGGACAAGGAGGAAGGAACCGGCCCGGGGGGATGCGGTGTGTACGGGCTGCGGGTCGGTGCTGGAGGACAATATCATCGTCTCCGAGGTGCAGTTCGTGGAGAGCGCTGGAGGAGGATCGTCTGCGGTGGGACAGTTCGTGTCATCCGAGTGAGGCCTCTGGCTGGATCCAACTTGCGCCCACCAAGGAAGACACCTGTAAGGCTACATACCACCCAGAGGGAGGAGAATCCGTAAACGGAATATCTCATCCATCCCATCCTGAGAGGGGGACCTCCGGCTAGATTGTTTACATGCATATTTAAACTACGCATCTGGTGAGTGCGTATTTTTACTACACCTCTGGCACATCACTGACGTTTGCAGTTACTATCAGATTTTTACCCAGCACTTTACCACAAACCAGGGGCGGACTGACAATTCATGGGCCCCTGGGCAATAGGGGATTATGGGGCCCCTGTGTCCTCACCCACACTCAAAGCACACCCAAAAAAGCCTATAAAAGGTACCAGGGGCATTTCATGGGACCCCCTACTGACCCCGGGCCCTTGGGCAGTGCCCGAGTGCTCAAATGGTCAGTCCTCCCCTGGCTCAAACTGTCACTTTATTGGATACCTTTATTTATCCTTTTAAGTGTCAATATTTAATATTTTAGCACTGCACCTTTTATTATCTGTCCTGAGGAAGGAACCTGATGGCCACGCATCCTCCCCCTAGACTTCAGGGCAGGCCCGAGGACCCCCCACCCTCCATCCCAGTGAGAAAAAACACAAAAAAGTGAAAGGTGACAAAACGTGGGAGAAAAATAAATAAATAAATAAATAAGTGGCCGTGCGATTGTGCACCAGCTGGGCCCTGAGGGCCGTAGCAAAAAAATTGCCCTGGACTTAGTCAAAAGGTCCTAAAAGGCGCAGTGCAGAAAAGTGTTTGGAACTGCCCGAGAGCTCGGGGTCAGTAGGGGGCCCCATGAGATGCCCCTGATACCTTTTTCATAGGCTTTTTTGAGTTTTAGGGCCCCATGATCCCCTTTTGCCCAGGGGCCCCATGAGTTGTCAGTCCACCCCTGACATTGACCATGTGTACTTTTCACACTTGGGATCCCACCACCCCTCCATGTGCTACTAAGAGCACCCCTGAGGCAACCACTCAGAGGTCACTGCTCTGCGGACTCTCTGCCTCCCCGGCCCCTGGCCAGACAAGGTAGATCCATTCAAATTAGGAGTAAATGGGCCCCTCCAGTTTTCCTGGGGGAATTACTCCTGGGCCCCAGCAGCCGGTTTCTCTTTGAGCCGGTACTAGCCTTCAGAGCCCCCGTCATACCATCAGGGGTGCTATTCAGCCAGCCATCCACACCTAAGAGCAAGAATGACGGCGGAGCGCCCCCTACTGGACACTGATAGGAACAGATACTACACTTGATCTTAGCCAAAAGGCTGAGAAGTGATAAATCTGACACATTCCACGCCAAACCCCAAAAATGGACCCCAAAATTATTGTTTGTGCTGAAGACTGAGCTGGACTGACTGGATCAGTCACTGGTCACATGTGGGTGGGTGGGTACATGGGTGGGTATGTGGGTGGGTACATGGGTGGGTGGGTACGTGGGTGGGTATGTGGGTGGGTACATGGGTGGGTGGGTATGTGGGTGGGTAGGTACATGGGTGGGTGGGTATGTGGGTGGGTACATGGGTGGGTATGTGGATGGGTACGTGGGTGGCCGTAGGGGGAAGTTCCTCCAGTCTGTTGTACCCAATGGTGGATATTGGCGGTAGACCCTCTTAGGTTTTGGGCTGCTGCCTCTCTGGTACGACCTTGAGGTCGTTTCCACACATAGACTTGGATTAGTAGAAAAGAAGGAGCGCCCGATGTCCAGAAGAACGCACTCCAAATTTTCTAAACAAAGGGCCAGTTTTCTGGTCTTCTGACTTTAGGGGGGCCGGACTGTAACCAGTGGGGGTGTAAAATGCAGCAGAAATTCTGCCCAATCATTGGTGTCAGTAGAAGTAATAGTACCCCAACATTGGTGTCAGTGGTAGGAATGGTTCTCCAACACTAAAATCAATGAAAGAAAATTTGCCCCAATATTGGTGTCAGGGAAGGACTGGTGCTCCAGCATTGGTGTCAGTGGCAGGAGTAGTACCCCAACATTGGTGTCAGGGAAGGATTGGTGCTCCAGCATTGGTGTCAGTGACAGGAGTAGTACCCCAACATTGGTGTCAGGGAAGGATTGGTGCTCCAGCATTGGTGTCAGTGACAGGAGTAGTACCCCAACATTGGTGTCAGGGGAGGACTGGTGCTCCAGCATTGGTGTCAGTGGCAGGAGTAGTACCCCAACATTGGTGTCAGGGGAGGACTGGTGCTCCAGCATTGGTGTCAGTGGCAGGAGTAGTACCCCAACATTGGTGTCAGGGGAGGACTGGTGCTCCAGCATTGGTGTCAGTGGCAGGAGTTGCACCCCAACATTGGTGTCAGGGGAGGACTGGTGCTCCAGCATTGGTGTCAGTGGCAGGAGTTGTACCCCAACATTGGTGTCAGGGGAGGACTGGTGCTCCAGCATTGGTGTCAGTGGCAGGAGTTGTACCCCAACATTGGTGTCAGGGAAGGACTGGTGCTCCAGCATTGGTGTCAGTGGCAGGAGTAGTACCCCAACATTGGTGTCAGGGGAGGACTGGTGCTCCAGCATTGGTGTCAGTGGCAGGAGTAGTACCCCAACATTGGTGTCAGGGGAGGACTGGTGCTCCAGCATTGGTGCCAGTGGCAGGAGTTGTACCCCAACATTGGTGTCAGGGAAGGACTGGTGCTCCAGCATTGGTGTCAGTGGCAGGAGTGGTGCACCATCGATGGTACCAGTGGGAGGAAAAGCGCCTCATCATTAGAGTTAGCAGGAGTAATAGTGTTCTGTAGTTTATATCAGTGGGAGGAATAGTGTCCCAGTGTTGGTGTCAGTGGAAGGACTGGTGCCTCATATCAGTGGGAGGAATATTATCTCAAGGGCCAGATAAAGGCAATCAAAGGGCCGCATCCGGCCCCCGGGCCGCAGTTTGGAGACCACTGCTTTAGGACATCGGCACTCCTTCTTTTCTGCTACTCCAAGCATACATGGACACAATTATTGGCACCCTCCATGTAATATTTGGTGTCACACCCCTTGGAAAAAATACCTGAAATCCATGGCTTCCTGGAACCATCAATGAGGTTCTTCCACCTCTCTCCTGGGATTTTGGATCGCTCTTCCTTCATCGACTGCTCCAGGGTTTGGCAACCAATGAAACTCCAGGACCAGGACGCTGTCATTCATTGCTATAGGGATGGCAACCGGCCTGCCAGCATCACGGCAACGCAGGATTCTGATCCAGAGCAGGCAGTAGACATGCAGAACACAAAACGTGTGTCGCTTCGAATTGACTGTACTGAGGTATACAGTGTATCCTTTTGCGGCGTTCACAACGAAATCCGGTTGGTTATGTTTTGTTTTCATTTGTTTATTCGTTTTCCAATTTTTCCAATGGATTTGGAGTATTTGAATCTAATTCGAATCAAAAGTGTCAAATCGATCCAAATTCATTCTGAAGAGTAGCTGGTTGTTTTCTATTTGAAATTCCAATTTCACTATATTCTTTCTATAGTATTCTATTTCTATTGTAATCTTTTTTTTTTTCTATTCCATTCTATTCTGCTTTATTCTGTTATTTTAGAAATTCGAATTTTGGAATTTCTTTCGATATTCATTCTGTTTTATGCTGTTTGAAATTCGAATTTTGAAAAAGGCAGCTCCATTTTATATTTTATTCTATTCTATTCAAAATTCGAGTATAACATTTTGGAAGACGGCTTTATTCTTTCTATAGTATTCTATTTCCATTGTAATCTTTTTTTTTCTATTCCATTCTATTCTGTTTTATTTTGTTATTTTAAAAATTCGATTTTGAGAAGATGGCTATATTCATTCTATTTTATTCAATTTAAAATTTAATTTTTGAAAAGGCGGCTCTATTCTTTCTATTTTATTCAAAATTCGAGTTTCACATTTTGAAAGGCGGCTGTATTCTTACTATAGTATTATATTTCTATTGTAATCTTTTTTTTTTCTATTCCATTCTATTCTGTTTTATTTTGTTATTTTTTTGAAATTCGAATTTCGGAAGATGGCTATATTCATTCTATTTTATGCTGTGTGAAATTCAAATTTTGAAAAGGTGGCTCTATTCTTTCTATTTTGTTCTATTCTATTCAAAATTCAAGTTTGAACTTTTGAAAGACGGCTTTATTCTTTCTATTTATTCTATTCGGAATTCAGATTTTGAAAGACGGCTGTATTCTTTCTATAGTATTCTATTTTTATTGTAATCTTTTTTTTTTTCTATTCTATTCCATTCTATTCTCTTTTATTTTGTTGTTTTCGAAAAATTTGAATTTCGGAAGATGGCTATATTCATTCTATTTTATGCTATTTGAAATTAAATTTTTGAAAAGGCGGCTCTATTCTTTCTATTTTATTCTATTCTATTCAAAATTTGAGTTTCAAATTTTGGAAGATGGCTTTATTCTTTCAATTTTATTCAAATTGCGATTTCGGAATGAAACGAACAGCACATGTCTAGCAGGCAGCATGCGGGGTCATCCTTGTGCAAGCCATAGACGGGTCGAAAACTGTCCGTTTTTGAAAAAAAATAAAAACTAAAAATCGGTCCTTCGATTGGCTGACGTTACCACCAATGGTAAAAAAAACGGCTGATTTTTGTCCCATCTACGGCCGGCATTTATTTACTTCTGTCCCTGCAGAGAGCTCCGCTATTATATTTTACATGAAAAGTCTTGCGGTTGCAACAATGTATCCATTTGTATCCATTTCAGATACAGATGATTTTATTCGGATACAAATGGATACATTGTTGCAACCGCAAGACTTTTCATATAGAATAAAATAGCGGACTGGAATTCTTCTTTTTCTTCTTCTTCTTCTTCTTCTTCTTTTTTCAGGTCACGGCTCATGTGCAGATTTTTTATCAGTAAAAAGATTGGCTGATTTGCCCATCATTGCCAGGAAAATCGGCCAATTTTACTGATTTTTTTTTTTTCCAACTTCATCAATAAACAAAATGTGCCAAAACCCTGAAAACCGGCCGACCAATTAACCCACTAATGGTGCGAAAATCGGCCGTTTTTTTTTTTCGGCTGAAAAATCGGCCGATTTTCGACCAGTCTATGGCCCGCATTAGAATTCAGAAGATGATCGGAGATCGAAGTCTGCCTCCTCCACACCTCCTTCATTCCTGCCCTTGACCACACTGCTGGGGTCAAACGGTAGAAGGGACTCTATTTGGGGGGCTCTGTGACGTTGGGCTCTGCAATTGTAGGGTCTCTGATGTGATTGGGGGACTCTGATGTGACAAAGGTGAACGCATGCGTTGGTCTCGCACTCACACAAACAACGATCGTCCCACCCATGTGAGGGATCGCTGCAATTGTCAGATCCCGGGCAGTGATTCCAGCACCGGACCTCCTTTGTAAATTTAATGGGGTCACCTGTAAAGGCTTTTAAATCCTCGCCTGCAGATAGTGAATTTTACGACGTTTGTCGCCGTTGCAACGGCTTCCGCAATTTTAAAATGTGACATGTTTGGTATCTATTTACTCAGCATAACATCATCTTTTATATTTTACCAAAAAATTGGGTTACATATTGTTTTTGTTTTCCATTAAAATAAAAAAAAGCATATTTTTTCAAAAAAATACCATCCAGTTTATTCTCTAGGGCCGCTTTTATATTTTTTAGCAAAAAAATGGGTTATATATTGTTTTGTTTTACCCATTAAAATTCAACGTTTGTTTTTTCCCAAAAATGGCGTTTGAAAAACCGCTGCCCAAATACTGTGTGACATAAAAAAAAATTGCAAAACCCACCAATTTATTCTCTATGGCCTGTTTTATATTTTGCAAAAAAAATGGGTTATATATTGTTTTTGTTTTTTGTCAAAATTCTAAAAAGTGTATTTTTTCCCAAAAATATTGTGTTTGAAAAACTTCTGTGCCAATACCGCGTGACATAAAAAAAATGGCAAAACCCACCAATTTATTCTCTAGGTCCTCTTTTATAGTTCACCAAAAAAAGGGTTATATATTGTTTTTATTTTCTGTTAAAATTCAAAAAAGTGTGTTTTTTTTCCCAAAAAAATTGCATTTGAAAAACCGCTGCCCAAATACCGTGTGAGATTAAAAATAGCAAAACCTGCCAATTTATTCTCTAGGGCCTCTTTTAAATTTTACCCAAAAAATGGGTTATATATTGTTTTTATTTTCTATTAAAATTCAAAAAAGCATATTTTTTCCCAAAAACTGAAAAATACAGTACTGTGTGACATAAACAAAATTGCAAAACCCACCGATTTATTCTCTAGGGCCTCTGCTTTAGAGAAAAAAAATTATTACTGTTTGGAGGTTTTCTAGCAAAAAAATACTGATTTCTACATGTAAACAGAAAGTGCGGGAAAAGGCCGAGTCTTCAAACAAACCCCAACAGTTGACATTTCCCACTTACACTCCAGAGCAGGGGCGGACTGACAACTCATGGGGCCCCCGGGCAATAGGAAATCATGGGGCCCCTGTGTCCTCTCCCACACCCAAAAAAGCCTATGAAAGGTACCAGGGGCATCTCATGGGGCCCCCTACTGACCCTGGGCCCTCTGGCAGTGCCCGAGTGACTAAATGGTCAGTCCGCCCCTGCTCCAGAGTGCAGGTCCTTCAACCCACTTTTGTAACTGGAGGGACTGCGAGGGAAGGCATTTGCTTTATTCTGTATATTCTGATGGCCTTTATGCGCCAATTTGTTGGGTATTTGCACTTCTATGGGCGTAGAAAACTCTCATTTGATTGGACACTAGAGGTGAGCACTGCAGTGAGCAGCACTGGGCAAAGACTGTACAACCGGCATGGAAGTCAACCACGAGAATGAAGGACCAAAAACCCTTCAGAGAAACTGCTTGGTAGCCATCGGCTCATTAGTTGAACTCTTAATCGAGAGCCTCGAGAAGGCGCCAACGCAGAAAACGCTCTTCAGCCTCAGGAATTATCCCGGCCGTGAAACGTTTACAGAAAATGCTGACTGTTGTACTTTTTTTTTGAGGACTCACAACTCAACAAAACCAACATCAAGACATGGATGGGAACTCTGATATGGTGGGGACCTTCAGGAGGTGGCAGCATTGCTTGTATGTGTAACCACGTGCCGGCCAATCACGTACCTGGTAGGTCCCTGGACTTCAGGTGGTTGTACCGGGGTGCAGCGACTGAAGGCATCATCCCGGTTTGGTTTTTTAGAGCTTATGTGCCATTTTGTTGGGTATTTGCACTTCTATGGGTGTAGAAAACTCTCATTTGATTGGACACTAGAGGTAAGCACTGCAGTGAGCAGCACTGGGCAAAGACTGTACAACCGGCATGGAAGTCAACCACGAGAATGAAGGACCGAAAACCCTTCAGAGAAACTACTTGGAAGCCATTGGCTCATTAGTGGAACTCTTAATCGAGAGCCTCAAGAAAGCGCCAACGCAGAAAAGGCTCTTCAGCCTCAGGAATTATCCCGGCCGTAAAACGTTTACAGAAAATGCTGACTGTTCTTTTTTTTGTGAGGACTCACAACTCAACAAAACCAACACAAGACATGGATGGGGACTCTGATATGTTGGGGACCTTCAGGAGGCGGCAGTATTGCTCCTGAATGCCTGTCAGCCTCCCCCTTGCTTGTATGTGTAACCACGTGCTGGCCAGTCATGTACCTGGTAGGTCCCTGGACTTCCAGTGGTTGTACCTGGGTGCAAGAACTGCATCATCATCCCGGTTTGGTTATTTAGAGCTTATGTGCCGTTTTGTTGGGTATTTTCACTTCTATGGGCGTAGAAAACTCTCATTTGATTGGACAGTAGAGGTAAGCACTGCAGTGAGCAGCATTGGGCAAAGACTGTACAACCGGCATGGAAGTCAACCAAGAGAATGAAGGACCGAAAACCCTTCAGAGAAACTGCTTGGAAGCCATCAGCTCATTATTTGAACTTTTAATCGAGAGCCTCGAGAAGGTGCCAACGCAGAAAACGCTCTTCAGCCTCAGGAATTATCCCGGCCGTGAAACGTTTACAGAAAATGCTGACTGTTCTTTTTTTTGTGAGGGCACACAACTCAACAAAACCAACATCAAGACATGGATGGGGACTCTGAAATGTTGGGGACCTTCAGGAAGCAGCAGTATTGCTGTCAGGAATGGACTCAGCACTGGTGGTGGGACTCGCCTGCCGTGTGGGCTGCAGTACCAGAGCTGACCAGCGGGTGCTCTCAGCACCGGTGGTGGAACTCACCTGCCGTGTGGGCTGCAGTACCAGAGCTGACCAGCGGGTGCTCTTAGCAGCCAGAAGCTCACAATCAGCCAAACCTGGGGCTGATTGTAGAAAGGTGTATTTAAGCCATGACCAGGTCTGTGCTCTGGGCCTTGGTGTATGTTTTCCCATGAGCCTCTGTACCTGTATCCTGTGTTCCTGCTTTGTTGCTGACCCGGCTTGATCCTGATCTCTGTTGACCGTCTCCTGTTCTGACTACTGGCTCATCCCTGACTATTCTTCTGCCTACTCCTATGCTGTTTGACCTCCTGTTGCTGTACCTTGGCTTGTGACCCGTTTACTCTTTGCCTGCTGCTCTGTACTGATCTGCCTCCACCGTTACCGACCCGGCTTGTCTGACCACGCTAACTACTCTGCCATCCATCCATCCTGCACGGATCCAGCCGTACCTGCACATACCTCTGGCGGATCCCTCTACCACTAGCAGGTGTACTCAGGGGCCGCGACCTGGTCTCAGTCCTGCGCCAAGTCCATCCCCACCATCAGGGGCTCTGGTGAAAAGGCAGACTGGGGCTTAGACTCCGCGCCCTGGGGAATCCTGCCCTGAGGACCGCTAGAGGTACCACCAAACGGTCATTACAGAACCCTACGGCCGGCCTGACCGTTCCACCTCTCCAGCCCTGACTACGCCTGTGTTCCTGCACCTCCTAAAGATTAGTGGAAGGTTGGTTTGTTCACTGTGCGTTTATATAGATATATATCTGGGTGGCTAATAATAAACTATTATATTACCTGCGTTTCCCTGTGTCAGTCCACACCTTTCTGGTCATTCCTTCATTCCTGACATCACACCAAGGCCCAGAGCACAGGCCTGGTCATGCCTTATATACACCTTTCTACAATCAGCCCCAGGTTTGGCTGATTGTGAGCTTCTGGCTGCTAAGAGCACCCGCTGGTCAGCTCTGGTACTGCAGCCCACACGGCAGGTGAGTTCCACCACCAGTGCTGAGAGCACCCGCTGGTCAGCTCTGGTACTGCAGCCCACACGGCAGGCGAGTCCCACCACCAGTGCTGAGTCCATTCCTGACAATTGCTCTTGAATGCCTGTCAGCCTCCCCCTTGCTTGTATGTGTAACCACGTGCCCGCCAGTCATGTACCTGGTAGGTTCCTGGACTTCAGGTGGTTGTACCGGGGTGCAACAACTGCATCATCATCCCAGTTTGGTTATTTAGAGCTTATGTGCCGTTTTGTTGGGTATTTGCACTTCTATGGGCATAGAAAACTCTCATTTGATTGGACACTAGAGGTAAGCACTGGAGGGAGCAGCATTGGGCAAAGACTGTACAACCGGCATGGAAGTCAACTACGAGAATGAAGGACTTAAAACCCTTCAGAGAAACTGCTTGGAAGCCATCGGCTCATTAGTGGAACTCTTAATCAAGAGCCTTGAGAAGGCGCCAATGCAGAAAAGGCTCTTCAGCCTCAGGAATGATCCTGGCCGTGAAGCGTTTTGCAAAAAATACTGACTCTTCTTTTTTTTTTGAGGACACACACCTCAACAAAACCAACATTAAGACATGGATGGGGACCCTGATATGTTGGGGACCTTCAGGAGGCGGCAGTATTGCTCCTGAATGCCTGTCAGCCTCCCCCTTGCTTGTATGTGTAACCACATGCCGGCCAATCACGTACCTGGTAGGTCCCTGGACTTCCAGTGGTTGTACCGGGGTGCAAGAACTGCATCATCATCCTGGTTTGGTTATTTAGACCTTATGTGCCATTTTGTTGGGTATTTGCACTTCTATGGGCGTAGAAAACTCTCATTTGATTGAACAGTAGAGGTAAGCACTGGAGGGAGCAGTACTGGGCAAAGACTGTACAACCGGCATGGAAGTCAACCACGAGAATGAAGGACCAAAAACCCTTCAGAGAAACTACTTGGAAGCCATCGGCTCATTATTTGAACTCTTAATTGAGAGCCTTGAGAAGGCGCCAATGCAGAACTGACTTTTCAGCCTCAGGAATTATCCCGGCCGTGAAATGTTTACAGAAAATGTTTAATGACTGCTCTTCTTATTTTTTTATTTCGAGGACTCACAACTCAACAAAACCAACATCAAGGCATGGATGGCCGTCCATCTGCAAAGCTCTTGGGCAGTCTACACTTTGTGACTGATTGGAAGGGAATCTTCATAGGTCAAGAATAACATCATTTACCATAAGGACATTGAGAAACGTGAAGGAGCGGCTCCGGGAATGGTGTCAGGATCGAAGCGCTGACTCAGAGATTCGATGACGGCCTTTACATTGTCAGGGATCCTGCTGCCTCCCGGTAATGACGAGCAGACTGGTCTGGCTCTGAATACGCCGCGTTGGATGAGGACATCATGTTCAGGAGGAACGTCGTCGCCGGGGTTTGTTCAAGAAACAATTTCTATTTTAGGAAAGTAATTGGTCATTCTGGGGATACAGACGGAGGTTCTAACAAGATGAGAGAATCGGGAGGGACATTTATAGGGAATATCTTCCTGTAATATTCGCACTCACATGGATTGGATCTCTGATCAGACTGACTGGGAGAAAAATAATTGTATTAGTTTGTAAACTGGAAAAACATTTCAGAGACATTTTCCAGCATAGAAAAGTAACAGATAACCCCCCCCCCCCACACACACACACATTATCGCTGTCAATGCAAGACACAAAATAAATAAAGAAAAAGGAATAAAATAGAGAAAATGTTTATATTTTACATAATTTAATAAATGTTCAT
This sequence comes from Staurois parvus, assembly GCF_062004578.1. Lineage (NCBI taxonomy): Eukaryota > Metazoa > Chordata > Amphibia > Anura > Ranidae > Staurois > Staurois parvus. The sequence goes on from NW_028319640.1 coordinate 14,283, forward strand.
TTTTAATTTTGAAATTTTGAAAAAAATATTTAAGAAAGTTTCATAAAAAAAAAACATTTCAGAGACATTTTCCTTCATAGATATCAGTAACTTTTTAAGCGTTTGTCTGGTATATTTTCAATATCATATCTTAAAATGTAGCGGACTGAATGTTTAACCACCTTCTGCCCGCCCTATAGTCCAATGACAGGCGCGAGGTGGTTCTCTCGTTCTGATAGGACGTTATATGACGTCCTACCATTCTCACTGCGCATGCGCGGCTCAGGGAGCGTGCAGCGCGGCGATTGCCGGTGCGCTGTGTCCCTTGGACACAGCGGATCACGGAAAGAGCCAAAGATGTCGGCTCGGTCATGTGATCAGCTGTGTCCAGTCACAGCTGATCACATGTAAACACGGAAATGCTGGTTATCGGCATTTCTCTCCTCTCGAGCTGTCACACTGACAGAGGAGAGGAGAGCCGGTAATCGGCTTTCCGCGGAGGGGACATCTACACTGATCATCAGGGCACTGATGATCAGTGTGCCCTGATGATCAGTGTGGCCCCAGAATTGCCACCTGTCAGTGTTCATCAGTGCCACGCGCCAGTGCCCATCAGTGCCACATGCCAGTGCCCATCAGTGCCACATCAATGCCACATATCAGTGCATACCAGTGCACATCAATGCCACTCATCAGAGCCCATCTGAGCTGCCTTTCAATGTCAGCAATCAGTGCCAGTCAGTGGCACCTATCAATGCCAATCAGTGCCGCCTATCAGTGCCAGTCAGTGTTGCCTATCAGTGTGCATCAGTGCCAGTCAGTGCCGCCTATCAGTGCCAGTCAGTGCCACCTATCAGTGCCAGTCAGTGCCTCCTAACAGTGCCAGTCAGTGCCGCCTATCAGTGCCAGTCAGTGATGCCTGTCAATGCCCATCAGTGCAACCTACCAGTGCCTCCTCAACAGTGTCCATCAGTGCCACCTATCAGTGTCCATCAGTGCCACCTATCAGTGTCCATCACTGCAGCCTCATTAGCGCATATCAGTGAAGGAGAAAAATCACTTATTTACAAAATCGTATAACAAAAACTAAGAAAAAACTTTTTTTTTTCAAAATTTTCAGTGGTTTTTGGTTTGTTTAAGAAAAAATAAAAATCCCAGAGGTGATTAAATACCATCAAAAGCAAGCTCTATCTGTCTCAAAAAAATGATAAAAATTTCATATGGGTACAGTGTTGCATGACCGCGCAATTGTCATTCAAAGTGTGACAGCGCTGAAAGCTGGAAATTGGCCTGGGGGCAGGAAGGGGGTAGAAGTGCCCGGTAGGCAGGAAGGGGGTATAAGTGCCCTGTAGGCAGGAAGGGGGTAGAAGTGCCCTGTAGGCAGGAAGGGGGTATAAGTGCCCGGTAGGCAGGAAGGGGGTAGAAGTGCCCGGTAGGCAAGTGGTTAAGGGTGTTAAAGAATGTTTTAAAGAAATACTGCTACAGGGCGGCACGGGTGCGCAAAATCATGTGTATATATATGTGATTTTGCGGTTCTGGATAGGGGGTGCGCGTGCCCTACCTGTGCCATCATTCGAGGCCTCGGCTGTTAATCATCGGGTCCCCGCCGGCACCCATCGATCTCTGAGTATTACCGGCGGGGGAGAGAACTGTATGTGAACAATACAGATCTCTCCCCTGTCAGCTGCTGCACACTGCTTTGTATTGCTCTGCATAGCAGCATGCGTACAGTGAAACACACACAGCACACAGTTAACCCTTTGATCGCCCCTCATGTTAACCCCTTCCTGCCCAGTGCTGTTGCAAAAACTGCGCAAAACACAGTGAAGTACGCAGTTCAACCATTTTGCAGGCACCTCCATCTTGGTACGGAGTATATATTGTGTCTCTTGTTTCTCATTCTCCTTCCCCCTCCCTTCCTGAGAGGCACAGTGACAAATGTGTGTGTGTTAAAAGTGTCACTGGCAGGTAGAGCAGCAGGGAGCCCAGAGCTACAAAGCCCCCCAAGAGAGACAGAGACTAGCTGCCCAAGGACATGTGTAATTTCTCACTTCGTAACCGAGATAAGGCAGCTTTTCCCAGGAATTGGAAGAGATTGTAACCTCATAAAACCTAGCAGCCAGGTGACAGAATTAAATGAACATTCCTCAAGTCATATACATATAAAATGCAGCGCTGTAAAATGATCAAATCATGCAAATCAACACAATAATAGTCCTGAAAAGGTGCTCATTAATTCCCAGTGTCAATGGAACGAATGCAAACTAACCAGAAGCGCATTTGAAGTACGCATGTGTGTAAGAAATCCTGGAGATTCCCTTCCCTCCCTCTGGTCAGAAGATGGATATGTGCTGAAATGGATGATGATAACGCCCTCTTGTGGAAAAGTGAAATCCTGCAGGCCAGGAAGCTCTCAGGATAGAATATTCCTCTTCAATGGAACCCGGGCTGGGGTTGAAATCACTCTGTGGCTGTGAAATTGGGAGAGAGACCCTCACAGAGGACACAGAGATACTCATAGTGTAGTATATTACTTCAATTTATTTCAAAAAACCAAGTAAAAAACATGTAATCAGGTGGCAAGTGAAAGTGACCCACTGACCGTCTTAAAATTAAAGGTGGCCGTCGGGCCTCCACATGGCACTGGCGGTGTAGTGTCAACGACGTCCACAGGCTCCCTCTGACGCGTTTCGTGCGCACGCACTTCTTCTGAGGTAGAGCAAGGTAGAGGGCGTTATCATCATCCATTTCAGCACATATCCATTTTCTGACCAGAAGGAGGGGAATCTCCAGGATTTCTTACACACATGCGTACTTCAAATGCGCTTCTGGTTAGTTTGCATTCGTTCCATTGGCACTGGGAATTAATGAGCACCTTTTCAGGACTATTATTGTGTTGATTTGCATGATTTGATCATTTTACAGCGCTGCATTTTATATGTATATGTTTTATTGAGGATTTTTATATGCGTTTATCCTGGATGTTCAGCTGTTGTTTTTTTGAGAGCGCTCACTGTGTGTCTTTTACCTATTCCTCAAGTCAGTTTGTCCCCTGCGTTTCATATCATGGATTATGACAAATGCTGGTTCTAATTCAGAGTTTGCCCGACGATCCCTCCCTAAACAGAGCATTGGTCAGTGACTCAGAGCCACCCCCCTGCTGGGAGACTTTAAAACACAGGCTAGCAGACCTAAAAAGTGAAGTTGAAGACTTCTCCCATTTTTTCCATCGTAACAGCGGGAGATCAAAGCACCATTCTGCTCTGCAACCTGGATCTGCTTACATCAAAGGCTTAAATGGCAAGTAACTTAACCCTTTAATTTCCTCTCTGATATCTCCTTGCTGTGCTGTGGTTCTTTGTGTATATATATATATATATATATATATATATATATATATATCTTAGTTACATCTTTTTCTGTAAATATTTTATTGCACCTGTTTGACTCTTTTAGTAATAAATCTTTCTTTCTGAAAGGGTTTCTAATGCGCTTAATTGCAATTTACGAATTCCTGCCTCTAAAGAGACGCTACTGTGTTTGTTTAATCCTCTGCCCAATTGGCCTGCGGTGACCGTATTGGACAGACGACTTTTCAACCATTACAGTGTATATTTGATAAAGAGAGTTTCCCCTTTCTCTGTACAAAAAGGGGTGGTGGCAGTGTAAGGGTCAGTTGCGTAATTAACCCGACCCAGTAACAAGTGCATCCAGGCTGCAGGCACAGATTGAAATCCATTAGCTGGAAAATCGCTGTGCAGGGTGCAGCTGGGTGTGGCATTGTTATGCACGTCACATCGCGGTCTGGATCGGCCGATCCTTCAGTCACGAGTTTGGTGAGAAGGTCTGGGGTCTGACGCTGCGATCGTGACATATTGGTGGCAGCGGTTGTGAGATTGTCGCATGTTGGTGGCGGCGATCTTGCGATCATGAAAAGTGCCATTAGTACAGTGTCGGGGCTTTTTATTAGCACCAATCACTGTATTGGTGTCACTGGGGATGTCAGTGACACCAAGTCAGTTCCTGCCCCCCAGTGTCAGCATGCCCATCACAGTCCCGCTATAAGTCGCTGATCGCCACCATTACTAGTAAAAAAAAAAAAAAACTCAGTATCTATCCCGCCATTTGTAAACGCTATAAGTTTCACGTAAACCAATTAATTTACACGTATGGAGATTTGTTTCAGCGAAGACACGGAGCGGGAGGTCACAGCGAAGACACGGAGCGGGAGGTCACAGCGAAGACACGGAGCGGGAGGTCACAGCGAAGACACGGAGCGGGAGGTCACAGCGAAGACACGGAGCGGGAGGTCAAAGCGAAGACACGGAGCGGGAGGTCACAGCGAAGACACGGAGCGGGAGGTCACAGCGAAGACACGGAGCGGGAGGTCAAAGCGAAGACACGGAGCGGGAGGTCACAGCGAAGACACGGAGCGGGAGGTCAAAGCGAAGACACGGAGCGGGAGGTCACAACTAAGACACGGAGCGGGAGGTCACAACTAAGACACGGAGCGGGAGGTCACAGCGAAGACACGGAGCGGGAGGTCACAGCGAAGACACGGAGCGGGAGGTCAAAGCGAAGACACGGAGCGGGAGGTCACAACTAAGACACGGAGCGGGAGGTCACAACTAAGACACGGAGCGGGAGGTCACAGCGAAGACACGGAGCGGGAGACAAGGAGACATTTTGGCCTAAATTTATGATGAAATTTGATTTTTAAAATGTTCTACTGGACGTGTTAAATAGCAAAAAGTAAAAAAAATAAATATTGTTTTATTTATTAAAATTGTCGTGTTTTTGTTGTTTTATAGCGCAAAAAATAAATAAGCGCACAGGCAATCAAGTACCTCCAAAAGAAAGCTCCATTTGTGGGGTAAAAAGGATGAAAATTTCATTTGGGTGCAGCGTTGCATGACCGCGCAATTGTCAGGGAAAATAATGCAGCGCCGTATCACAAAAAATGGCCAGAAAGAGGGGGGGGGGGATAAAACATTTTTTTTTGTTACTATTTGGTCACATTTCCTTTGATATTAAATAAAAAAAAAATCAGGAGATATCTGTGACCAGGGGCGGACTGACCATTCGAGGGCCTGGGGTCAGTAGGGGGCCCCATGGGATGTCCCCGGTACCTTTCATTGGCTTTTTCATAGGCTTTTTTTTGGGTGTGGGCGAGGACACAGGGGCCCCATGATCCCCTATTGCCCAGGGGCCCCATGAGTTGTCAGTCCGCCCCTGTCTGTGACCCTTTCCAACCAAATGAAAGCCCAATGTGTCCTGTAAGAGACGCGGTATAGTCCACAGATTAGCTGTGATGATAGCTGCGGTTTTACTAATGTGTCAAAGTTGCAAAATTGTGCTTAGGCATGAACATTTATATATGTGTGTATATATATAATGTTTGGGGGTTCTAAGTAATTTTCAAACAAAAAATAAAAATAATAAAAAAATAAAAAAGTAAAGTTTTATTCAAAAAAAATAAAAATAAATAATAAAAAATAAATAAATTTTATATATATGTGTTTGTGCAGATAGATAGATGTGTGTGTTTGTACGAATGTGAGTTAGGGATCTTAGATTGTAAGCTCCTCGGGGGCGGGGCCTGATGTGAATGTATAATATGTCTAATGTAAAATGCTGCGAAAATGGATGGCGCTATATAAGTGTCTGTAATAAATAATAAAAATAATAAATGAGATTTTTCTCTAAGAAATTGATTGTATTCGTACAAAGCATGAAATATTGAAGTAGGAAACCATATGGGGCATTGTTATGTAATATTTATTTGAGTAAACACCAAAATAAAGTCATCAGAAATAGCATTTTATATTGATCCCGGGAATATCCGATTATTGATCCAGGGAATATCCGATTATTGATCCAGGGAATATCCGATTATTGATCCCGGGAATATCCGATTATTGATCCCGGGAATATCCGATTATTGATCCCGGGAATATCCGATTATCGATCCCGGGAATATCCGATTATCGATCCCGGGAATATCCGATTATCGATCCCGGGAATATCCGATTATCGATCCCGGGAATATCCGATTATCGATCCCGGGAATATCCGATTATCGATCCCGGGAATATCCGATTATTGATCCCGGGAATATCCGATTATTGATCCCGGGAATATCCGATTATTGATCCAGGGAATATCCGATTATTGATCCCGGGAATATCCGATTATTGATCCCGGGAATATCCGATTATTGATCCAGGGAATATCCGATTATTGATCCCGGGAATATCCGATTATCGATCCCGGGAATATCCGATTATTGATCCAGGGAATATCCGATTATTGATCCAGGGAATATCCGATAATTGATCCCGGGAATATCCGATTATCGATCCCGGGAATATCCGATTATCGATCCAGGGAATATCCGATTATCGATCCAGGGAATATCCAATTATTGATCCCGGGAATATCCGATTATCGATCCAGGGAATATCCGATTATTGATCCAGGGAATATCCGATTATTGATCCCGGGAATATCCGATTATTGATCCCGGGAATATCCGATTATTGATCCCGGGAATATCCGATTATTGATCCAGGGAATATCCGATTATTGATCCCGGGAATATCCGATTATTGATCCCGGGAATATCCGATTATTGATCCCGGGAATATCCGATTATTGATCCCGGGAATATCCGATTATCGATCCCGGGAATATCCGATTATCGATCCAGGGAATATCCGATTATTGATCCAGGGAATATCCGATTATCGATCCCGGGAATATCCGATTATTGATCCCGGGAATATCCGATTATTGATCCAGGGAATATCCGATTATTGATCCCGGGAATATCCGATTATTGATCCAGGGAATATCCGATTATTGATCCCGGGAATATCCGATTATCGATCCCGGGAATATCCGATTATCGATCCCGGGAATATCTGATTATCGATCCAGGGAATATCCGATTATTGATCCCGGGAATATCCGATTATTGATCCCGGGAATATCCGATTATTGATCCAGGGAATATCCGATTATCGATCCCGGGAATATCCTATTATTGATCCAGGGAATATCCGATTGCCTCTCAGGGGATCAGGAAGGAATTTTTTCCCCAAATTGGATCGTGCTTCGCTGGGTTTTTTGCCTTCCTCTGGATCAACTGTGGGTAACTATATAACTATGTAACTATATAACTATGTAACTATATAACTATATAACTATGTAACTATGTAACTATATAACTATGTAACTATGTAACTATATAACTATGTAACTATGTAACTTTATAACTATGTAACTATGTAACTTTATAACTATGTAACTATGTAACTATGTAACTATATAACTATGTAACTTTATAACTATGTAACTATGTAACTATATAACTATGTAACTATATAACTATGTAACTATATAACTATGTAACTATGTAACTATGTAACTTTATAACTATGTAACTATGTAACTTTATAACTATGTAACTATATAACTTTATAACTATGTAACTATATAACTATGTAACTATGTAACTATATAACTATGTAACTATGTAACTATATAACTATGTAACTATGTAACTATATAACTATGTAACTATGTAACTATATAACTATATAACTATATAACTATGTAACTATGTAACTATGTAACTATGTAACTATGTAACTTTATAACTATATAACTATGTAACTATATAGCTATGTAACTATGTAACTATGTAACTATATAACTATGTAACTATATAACTATGTAACTATGTAACTATGTAACTATATAACTATATAACTATGTAACTATGTAACTATGTAACTATGTAACTATGTAACTTTATAACTATGTAACTATGTAACAATATTAAGAAATGAATGTTATGTATACAATGTATGAATGATTTTCTTGCCGTGACATGGCTGGGTTAACACAATAATTGGTATAATGCGCTAACAAAGGAGTTTTGTGTCTCACCAATGACATCAAAGTGACATATTCCCTCAAATGACTTTTTATGAAGTCCACAATCGATACAAATGGGTCTTCGGAGATGTTTCCATCGATTGTCTGTCTTAACCAATAAGCATTAAAGCCAAAACCGGAGTCAGGAGTACATCCTGCAGTGCGCACCCCCCGCTCCATCTACGGTGCGGACTGACTCCTGCACCCGATGCCACCCTATGAATAAAATATGTCCCATTCCTGTTCCTGAGACTAATTGAAAAAAAAAATTGTAAGCGAACCCAAAGAGAAGAACTTAATATTCCCATCCCATTAATCTGCTCCTGAACCCGCGCTTAAAAGCTTTCAGATGAGATCTTAGAGGAGCCTCCGCTGGCTGTCAATTATTATTCCACGTCTGTCTCCTGACATTCACTAATGATGTGCGCCAAACAATCCTGACTGATTAACTTCACTTCATAAAATGTCAGCGGGGTAGAAAAATATTTAGAAGTGGCCTAAAAAATAACCGTCATTTGGGTCTGATCCATTTATTTCCTTATATGTATGAATAAATCCGCACGACACATAAACACGCAACACACCTAAGAAAATCAGATCTCATTGCATTTTTTTTTTTTTGCAGCACGCCGCGATGCAATGTTGCGCTCTGTGGTGCGCTGTAACACTTCTGTTACATTATTAGATTCGGACGTGTGATGGGTCGCCATTCGCATTGAAGGTCACAAGACACACTTAAATGGTACACCACCACGTATTGTGACACGTGGACAGGCTCCTATGCTCCTCACCCTTCTTGTGCTTTTGGGTAGCATGTGGCCTCCTTGCATCATGCAGATCCGGGGCCCAAGATGGCCATTGCCGGGTCCAAACACGGTGATGTGATCGGGGTCTTTCTCGGCCTGAATGTGGCGGTAGTCCATTCTCCGGAACCCCTGAGGTGTGACTGCAAACATTGAAGCTGGTAGAGGATGCAGTACTCACTTCCTGTTACGGTTTCTGTGTTTACAGTGACAGCCTTCCTCTCTGAGAAGGTCCAGCATGCTATTTGGCCACCAGCCTCACTGCTCCTCCTGAGGACCTCCCCCTGACCAGGTAAGGGGTGGGAGAGCTCAGCACTGAAGGGGTCCTCTGTACTTGTAAGTGGGGCAAGGGGTAGGCAGGTAACGGTGGACCTTCCTTCATCTTCCCCATTAACTCACTGGGCCCCAAGTACTGGGTCACATAAGAGGACTACCCCCAGGGTGGGTTCTTCTAGGCTACGCTAGGCACTTGTAATCTGTGCCATCTTAATATCGCCATGGGCCCCTGGGAAAATAATGCACTGGGGCTTCTAGCAGCCTGCATCAGGAGTCCCTATCACCGTGCCCATATACATAAGGTGTCCCCATCAAAGTACACCCATCAGAGTGTCCTCTTACATTAGGTGTCCCCATACAGTGTCCACATCACAGTGTTCATACCCATCAGGTGTCCCCATCACAGTATCCACATCCATCAGGTGTCCCCATAACAGTGTTCATACATTAGGTGTCCCCATCACAGTGTCTCTATCCATCAGGAGTCCCTGTCACAGCGTCCACAACCATCAGGTGTCCCCATCACAGTGTCCACATCCATCAGGTGTCTCCATCACAGTGTTCATACCCATCAGGTGTCTCCATCACAGTGTTCATACCCATCAGGTGTCCCCATCACAGTATTCATACCCATCAGGTGTCCCCACCACCGTATCCACATCCATCAGGTGTCCCCATCACAGTATCCACATCCATCAGGTGTCCCCATCACAGTGTCCACATCCATCAGGTGTCCCCACCACAGTGTCCCCATCCATCAGGTATCCCCATCACAGCGTTCATACCCATCAGGTGTCCCCATCACAGTGTCTCCATCCATCAGGTGTCCCCATCACAGTGTTCATACCCATCAGGTGTCCCCATCACGGTGTCTCCATCCATCAGGTGTCCCCACCACAGTGTTCATACCCATCAGGTGTCCCCATCTCAATGTCCACATCCATCAGGTTTCCCCATCACAGTGTCCACATCTATCAGGTGTCCCCACCACAGTGTCCACATCTATCAGGTGTCCCCATCACAGTGTCCACATCCATGGGGTGTCCCCATCACAGTGTCTCCATCCAGCAGCTGTTCCCATCACAGTGTCCCATGACATTAGGTGTCCCCATCCATCAGGTGTCCCCATCCATCAGAGTTATACCCCTCTTCCCCCTTGTACTCACAGATCCCAAGTGCTGTTCCCTCCTGTAATGAAAGTAGCTCCTCCTTTCTCTCTGCTGCTGAGACTGAGATGAGTTCTCAGTCTCAGTGCGAGTTCTCTTCTTCTCTCCAGCATCAGTCAGCCTCTTGAAGATCAGAAGATCGGTCAAAGAAGATCGGCACAAGGAGCCATTTCGCCACTGCACACCTCTACCCCCTCAACATAGCGCCATGGCTTCCCCCCTGGGCCTAACCCTGATGTACCTGGGGCCCCTGGGCAGAGCCCAGGTGTTCCTATTCATTAAAACGGCCCTGCCTGTCACAGGATCACTTTCAATACACACGGGGTACCTTTACCCTGTGCTGGTTCATCAATGCCCTGGGACAAGGGAGGTTGCCATCGGTAAATACTTGACCTTATGGTGGGCCTCTACTCTCAGAAAGGAACGTACTCCATGCACACTTGTAACATGACTGTTCGTAGAAACATAGAGAAGTGACAGCAGAAAAAGACCAAGTCTGCCCTTCTTTTGTATGTGTGTGTGTGTGGGGGGGGAGGGGGGGGGGGTTTGTTTGTGTTTTTTTTGTAAAATTTTTTGTCTGAGTATAGATCTATGTTTGTCCCAAGCATGTTTGAAACTATGTACTGTGGACTGGCTCACTACCTCTGCTGGAAGTTTATTCCCGGCATCAACTACTCTTTCTGAGGTTCATTTTGACCTTTCCTCCAGTTAGTTGGAGGGCCTGTCCCCGTGTCGGTCCTGTCCCCGTGTCGGTCCTGTCCCCGTGTCGGTCCTGTCCCCGTGTCGGTCCTGTCCCCGTGTCGGTCCTGTCCCCGTGTTGGTCCTGTCCCCGTGTGGGTCCTGTCCCCGTGTGGGTCCTGTCCCCGTGTCGGTCCTGTCCCCGTGTCGGTCCTGTCCCCGTGTCGGTCCTGTCCCCGTGTCGGTCCTGTCCCCGTGTCGGCCCTGTCCCTGTGTCGGTCCTGTCCCCGTGTTGGTCCTGTCCCCGTGTTCTTGATTTTGGATTTGTGTTGAAAATCCCGCCTTCCTGAACCTTATCCACCCCCTTCATGTATTTAAAGGTTTCTTTCTTTCTTTCTTTTTTTCTCCCCCCCCTCCCACTTTCTTTTTCTTTCTTTCTTTCTCCCCCCCTTTCTTTTTTTCTCCCCCCCTCCCACTTTCTTTTTCTTTCTTTCTTTCTTTCTTTCTCCCCCCCTTTCTTTTTTTCTCCCCCCCTCCCACTTTCTTTTTCTCTTTCTTTCTTTCTTTCTTTCTTTCTTTCTTTCTTTCTTTCTTTCTTTCTCTCTCCTTCTCTTTTCTCTAGGAGTATTGGTCATCCATAGTGAAAAGTCTTTGTGCATTGTTAGTGAGAGGCGGCCTAACTCTCATCCTTCAATTAAACGGCATAGTTGTCTTAGTATCCATACGATATCATTTAGGGAGAAAGCCCCCCATTGTCTCCTTTAACTGTAGGGGACTGAATATCCCCGAAAAGAGCGTAGTTCTGCTTCGTAGACTTACAAAAGCCCTCAAATAGTTTTCTTACAAGAAACCCACTTTTGCGCAAAACCATATTCCCAGAATGATACACAAGAATCTTCCCCAGGTTTTCCATGCTACCAACATGACTTCTAAAACGAAGGGAGTCTCTTTGCTCCAAGTGACGGATCCAGGAGGAAGATATCTATTTCTTAAAGGCACTTCATCAGGTCGCCGGGCACACTGGATAATGTATATTTTCCGAATAATTCGATAAATTGAAATGCTCCTCCTCTGGTTGTATTATGTTGGGTGGAGACATTAGTGTAGCTCTGGATCCACTGACAGATGCCTCCACTGGAACTTCTAATGTACAATTTAGGGTTCTTAAAGGAACTAAAGCCTTTCTACGCTCATTGACATTGATTGATACGTGGAGAACGTTACATCCCGAGGATAAGGATTACACCTCCTACTCGCCCCACATAACAAACACTCTTCGACAGATTATGTTTTCTTGACACAGCGCGACTTACCGGATTTACAGGCAGCTAATATTGGCATCCAGTCTACTTCGGATCATTCCCTTGTTTCCATAAGCCTGACCCCAGTTACTCTTCATTCCAGGAAAACCTTTAACTGGCGTTTGAATCCCACTTTACTGACGGATTTAGGGACCCAGCAGCATATAATGAGAGAGATCGACGACTTTTTCTCTGTGAACTCTACGGTAGATGTTGCTCCCGTGATGATCTGGGAAGCACATAAATGCACATGGAGGGGTGAATGTATAAAACTGGGCACCAGGCGTAAGAGAGAAAGAGAACAACAGATATTTCTAATAAAATTGCATCTCTAGAAGCGCAACATAAATACTCTGTGACAGGAGTCACTTTGGGTGGGGGGCCCATGGAACACAGCTCACTTTAGGTGGGGGGGCCATGGAACACAGCTCACTTTAGGTGGGGGGCCCATGGAACACAGCCCACTTTTGGTGGGGGGCCCATGGAACACAGCTCACTTTAGGTGGGGGGCCCATGGAACACAGCCCACTTTTGGTGGGGGGCCCATGGAACACAGCTCACTTTAGGTGGGGGGCCCATGGAACACAGCTCACTTTGAGTGGGGGGCCCATGGAACACAGCTCACTTTGGGTGGGGGGCCCATGGAACACAGCTCACTTTGGGTGGGGGGCCCATGGAACACAGCTCACTTTAGGTGGGGGGCCCATGGAACACAGCTCACTTTGGGTGGGGGGCCCATGGAACACAGCTCACTTTGGGTGGGGGGCCCATGGAACACAGCTCACTTTAGGTGGGGGGCCCATGGAACACAGCTCACTTTGGGTGGGGGGCCCATGGAACACAGCTCACTTTGGGTGGGGGGCCCATGGAACACAGCTCACTTTAGGTGGGGGGCCCATGGAACACAGCTCACTTTGGGTGGGGGGCCCATGGAACACAGCTCACTTTGGGTGGGGGGCCCATGGAACACAGCTCACTTTAGGTGGGGGGCCCATGGAACACAGCTCACTTTGGGTGGGGGGCCCATGGAACACAGCTCACTTTGGGTGGGGGGCCCATGGAACACAGCTCACTTTGGGTGGGGGGCCCATGGAACACAGCTCACTTTGGGTGGGGGGCCCATGGAACACAGCTCACTTTAGGTGGGGGGCCCATGGAACACAGCTCACTTTGGGTGGGGGGCCCATGGAACACAGCTCACTTTGGGTGGGGGGCCCATGGAACACAGCTCACTTTGGAGAGGTGGGGAGACCCCTGTCTCAGCTCCCCATATCCCTCTTATGTGTAAGTCACCCTGTGCCTGTTAGGGGTACGGTTCCGTTACGTACTCATTGGCACTCCAGGTGGCGATGGAACTTAAAGATGCGCGGAAACTCCTTCAACAAGTTTTAGATGTGAATGCAAAACATATCTTGTTTTTACACAAAGGCATATATTATGAATACGGAGACAAGAGTGGAAAATTTCTTGCCAGGGCCTTACAAGACATTCAGTTGGCTGACCATATTCACGGCATTAGGAACCAGGATGGTAAAATGGAACAAGCCACGGAATGTATCGCTAAACAGGTGCAAGCATTCTATTCACAATTATAGAATCTTCCGGCACAACTCAAACCTTCTGTTTTACAAGGTACTAGGGCAGGGGCGTCCCTAGGGTTGGTGTCACCCGGTGCGGTAACGCTTGGTGACACCCCCTCCCACGATCCCCGCAGGATGGCTCGGATCTGCGGATTGAGCATAATGGATCGGAGTCTGATCCATTATGCTCCCCAAGTTGTAAACCAAGTCGACGATCCTGCGGGGATCGTCGACTTGCTTTACAACTTACCTTTTTGTGGAGTGGGTCAGGTGTCACCCCGTGCGGTTGGTGTCACCCGGTGCGGGCCACACCCCCCGCATCTGCCTCGGGACACCCCTGTACTAGGGAACATATCTTCAGAGAATAGTTACTTAATAGTAAAATGCCTTCCCTGAATGCTGAGGAGGTTGAAGATTTGGAACAACCTATATCTGAGGAAGAACTATTACAGGCTATTAACCCCTCACCTACCGGGCACTTCTACCCCCTTCCTGCCTACCGGGCACTGTCACCCCCTTCCTGCCTACCAGGCACTTCTACCCCCTTCCTGCCTACAGGGCACTTCTACCCCCTTCCTGCCCACCGGGCACTTCTACCCCCTTCCTGCCTACAGGGCACTTCTACCCCCTTCCTGCCTACCGGGCACTGTCACCCCCTTCCTGCCTACCAGGCACTTCTACCCCCTTCCTGCCTACAGGGCACTTCTACCCCCTTCCTGCCCACCGGGCACTTCTACCCCCTTCCTGCCTACAGGGCACTTCTACCCCCTTCCTGCCTACCGGGCACTTCTACCCCCTTCCTGCCTACCGGGCACTGTCACCCCCTTCCTGCCTACCAGGCACTTCTACCCCCTTCCTGCCCAGGCCAATTTCCAGCTTTCAGCACTGTCGCACTCTGAAAGACAATTGCGCGGTCATGCAACACTGCACCCACATGACATTTTTATCATTGTTTTTAGACAGATAAAGCTTTCTTTTGGTGGTATTTAATCACCTCGGGGTTTTTATGTTTTGCTAAACAAACCAAAAACAATTGAAAAGTTAGAAAAAAAACATTTTCTTAGTTTCTGTTATCAAATTTTGTAAATGAGTAATTTTTCTCCTTCATTGATGTGCGCTAATGAGGCTGCACTGATGGGCACTGATGAGGAGGCACTGATAGGTGGCACTGATGGGCATTGACAGGCATCACTGGTGGGCATTGACAGACATCAGTGATGGGCACTGATGAGGAGGCACTGGTAGGTGGCACTGATGGGCATTGCCAGGCATCACTGGTGGGCATTGACAGACATCAGTGATGGGCACTGATGAGGAGGCACTGGTAGGTGGCACTGATGGGCATTGCCAGGCATCACTGGTGGGCATTGACAGACATCAGTGATGGGCACTGATGAGGAGGCACTGGTAGGTGGCACTGATGGGCATTGCCAGGCATCACTGGTGGGCATTGACAGACATCAGTGATGGGCACTGATGAGGAGGCACTGGTAGGTGGCACTGATGGGCAGCTAATATTGGCATCCAGTCTACTTCGGATCATTCCCTTGTTTCCATAAGCCTGACCCCAGTTACTCTTCATTCCAGGAAAACCTTTATCTGGCATTTGATTCCCACTTTACTGACGGATTTAGGGACCCAGCAGCATATAATGAGAGAGATCGACGACTTTTTCTCTGTGAACTCTACAGGTGGCACTGATGGGCACTGAAAAGCAGTACTCATATATGGCAGTAATAGGTGGCACTGATAGAAGGCACTGATAGGCGGCACTGATGGGTATTGTTAGGCAGCACTGACTTGCACTGATAGGTGGCACTGATAGGTATTGTTAGGCAGCACTGATAGGTATTGTTAGGCAGCACTGACGGGCACTGAAAGGCAGCACTGACTGGCACTGAAAGGTAGCACTGATTGGCAGCACTCATAGGGGGCACTGACTGTCACTGATAGGTGGCACTGATGTGTATTGTTAGGCAGCACTGATAGGTATTGTTAGGCAGCACTGACGGGCACTGAAAGGCAGCACTGACTGGCACTGAAAGGTAGCACTGATTGGCAGCACTCATAGGGGGCACTGACTGTCACTGATAGGTGGCACTAAAAGGCAGCTCAGATGGGCACTGATATGTAGCATTGATGTGCACTGGTAGGAACTGATATGTGGCATTGATGTACACTAATGGGCACTGACAGGTGGCACTGATGGGGCTACACTGATCATCATTACCCTGATGATCAGTGTAGATGTCCCCTCTGAGTAATGCCAATTACCGGCTCTCCTCTCCTCTCCTCTCCTCTCGAGCTGTCAGCGTGAGGACTGCCGATAACTGGCATTTCCTTATTTACATGCGATCGCTGTGATTGGACACAGATGATCACATGACAGAGCCGACGTCATCGGCTCTTTCCTCTGATCGGTGATCCGCTGTGTCCCAGGAGTGTGCACACGGTGTTAGGGTGGGAGGATGTCATATGACGTCCTCCCAGAACGAGAGAACTGCCGCCCGTCTGTCATGTCATTATATGGCGGGTGGGAGGCGGTTAAAGCACTGAAGTCCGGGTCCTGATGGATTCACAGCCCAATATTATAAAACGTTTCAGCAAAGTTTGAAGGCACCGCTTTTATGGGCTTTCAATTCCCTCAGCGAACCTCAGGATATTCCCAACTCATTCTGCTCAGCACACATTACAGGAATCCCCGAACCAAAGAAGGATGTGGCTGAATGCACCAGCTACAGGCCAATCTCACTTCTAAATACAGACTTAACATCGTTAGCAAAAATCTTGGCCAACCGTAAGACCCCTTTTGTCTGAACTAATAGGTCTCAGCAAGTAGGTTTTATGCCTGGCAGGGAAGCCAGAGACATCAAAGCTGTAAATTGGGTACACAGGATGAGATTGGATACAGTCGAGGGTCTTCTCCTGTCCACGGATGAGGAGAAGGCCTTGGAGTGGCATAGGACTGTAAGTTCGCTACTTGTAGACACGTTGGCCTGGACTCTAAAATGACTCTTGGATCTCCTCTCTTTACCGCAATCCATCTGCCCAAATAACCGGTAGTAATATCTCATGGTACAAGACAAGGCTGCCCATTATCACCTTTGCTTTTTATTTCAACCTTGGAGCCCTTTATACGCACGGTGAATCTTGATGCCTCCATATGTGGCCATGTAGTTCAGAACAGAGAAGTCAAAGTTGCAGCTTACGCTGATGACCTTCTTTTTTTGTTAACTAGAACCCGTACATCTGTTCCTAATCTGTTGGCAGTTTTTCACGACTTTGGGCAGGGGTAAAAATTTTGAGTCCAGACCTACTAGCCAGGCACAAACCTTACTCGTGTCCCCCAAGGTGGTGTAGAGTGGGCCTCGTGTCCCCCAAGGCGGTGTAGAGCGGGCCTCATGTCCCCCAAGGAGGTGTAGAGCAGGCCTCGTGTCCCCCAAGGCGGTGGAGAGCGGGCCTCGTGTCCCCCAAGGCGGTGGAGAGCGGGCCTCGTGTCCCCCAAGGCAGTGTAGAGCGGGCCTCGTGTCCCCCAAGGCAGTGTAGAGCGGGCCTCGTGTCCCCCAAAGAGGTGTAGAGTGGGGCTCGTGTCCCCCAAGGAGGTGTAGAGCGGGCCTCGTGTCCCCCAAGGCAGTGGAGAGCGGGCCTCTTGTCCCCCAAAGAGGTGTAGAGCAGGCCTTGTGTTCCCCAAGGCGGTGGAGAGCAAGCCTCTTGTCCCCCAAGGAGGTGTAGAGCACGCCTCGTGTCCCCCAAAGCAGTGTAGAGCGGGCCTCGTGTCCCCCAAGATGGTGTAGAGCGGGCCTCGTGTACCCCAAGGAGGTGTAGAGCGGGCCTCGTGTCCCCCAAGGAGGTGTAGAGCGGGCCTTGTGTCCCCCAAGGAGGTGTAGAGCGGGCCTCTTGTCCCCCAAGGAGGTGTAGAACGGGCCTCATGTCCCCCAAGGCGGTGTAGAGCGGGCCTCTTGTCCCCCAAGGAGGTGTAGAATGGGCCTCTTGTCCCCCAAGGAGGTGTAGAATGGGCCTCATGTCCCCCAAGGCGGTGGAGAGCGGGCCTCGTGTCCCCCAAGGCGGTGGAGAGCGGGCCTCGTGTCCCCCAAGGCGGTGGAGAGCGGGCCTCGTGTCCCCCAAGGCGGTGGAGAGGGTGTTTCCTCTCAGTGTAGGAGAGCGGACCTCTCCTGCATGTGTCCCCTCAGAGGCGCTGCCACTGTAACGGCGATGCCGCAGAAACCAGAAGTTGTAAAGCGGAACTCGGCTTCACAATGAGGCTTGGAGCGCACGTGCAGTCGCTCCATGCTTCTTCATCTGTGCTTGCCGCTCCCCACAAAGGAATTTCTCCTCGCATTTGGCGAGCGGCTTTTTCAAGCTCTGACTTTGGGTATACAGTATATCCAATCTAAAAATAAATTACCATAAATCTGAAGCCCTGAATATCTCACTCCCATCTCAAAAACTAGCTGAAATTCAACTCATCTGTCCTTTCAAATGGGACGTTAAGGCTTGAAAATATCTAGGAGTGGATTACGGGTCATACCAGAAAAGTGTTTGAATGTAATTTCCCGTTCCTGCCAACCTCTGTGGAACGAGATCCCCAACGATGGACATTTAATAATTTCTCCTGGTTTGGGAGAGCCTCCATCATAAAAATGAATATTCTACCACGCATATTATATACGACGCACGCTCTTCCCATCCGGACACCTTCCAGTTTTTTTAAAACCCAACAATCTCATCAAACTAAATTTGTGTGGTCATATAGGAAACCACGTATCGCCTTTCATTTGATCACTAAATCAAAATCTACTGGAGGTATGGGACTTCCAAACTTTAAGCAGTATTACTATCACGTACCTGGTGATGGAGGCCAGTGGAGAGAGGGCTTCCCTTGTGGCTAAGTTCCGGAGTGGGACAGCGGGAGTCAGGCCCAAAGTTGCACAGGTCACCTGTAGGAGTGCAGGTTGGTGGTCCACTCAGAAGCACAGCTGGTGCACGGAGATAGGTCTGCAGACAGGAGGCGCCTGTGCGTGGTATGCAAGCCCTTCCGGGATTTAGATGTTTTCTGGGTAGTCGGTTCAAGCCAAGGTCAGGTACCAGGTGGGAATCAGAGCAGACGTAGTCAGATGGGATAGCCGAGGTCATACATAGAGGAGAGAGAGATGGAGTGTCCATAAGCCCAGCCGAGGTCAGATCTGCGGTAAGGCAGAGTAGACAGGTCCAGGAGCAAGCCGAATCGGTATCAAGAAATCACAGGTCACAATCACAGGAACCAGGAACAGGGCACGGGGAGCTAGAGATCATCCAGCAACCAAAGGAAGTGATGAGCCTCTTTATAAAGGCCGCCTGGCACCAAACTGAGGCTGATGTGTGCATCTGCGGCCATGCAGGGTACTGGCAGAAATGCCAGATCTTCCAGAACTTCTGCCGTGGACAGGACCCTGACAATTACCATGCTGTCCACACGGCCAGAACAATTGACTGGAACTGCCACTCGGATTTGAAAGATTGGGTCAATTTGGAAAGCTCTTTTTCATCTGTCCCATTGCAGTTTGCCCCATGGATACCATTGGCGAAATGTCCTAGGCCGCTCCTTCACCATCCTCTCATAGGAGCTACCTTACAAACCTTTCACCGTGTTATCTCGAGCACTGATCTCTCCTCATCACCTAGTCCTCTCAGCCCTCTAATTAGCAATCCAGATCAGAGGCGTCACTAGGGTTGGTGTCACCCGGTGCAGTAACACGTGGCGTCAGCCCGGTCCCGGGCTCTGTGTTGGGAGATGGAAGGATGTCCTGTGCAGGGACCGGCCAGTGATGTGTGAGGCAGAGGGGTGGGCTCTGGGTGGGGTCATTACCATTCATGGACTAACATGTAGAGTAGGAGCTGTCCAATCAGAGGACAGGGGCGGGCTCCGTTCTGGTGTATGGGAGACAGGCTGGGTGTGAATTGGCCTGCAGCAGCCGTTGTGTCGGGGATTGGACACTGTGATGGAAGTCAATTTGGGTGGGGGGCCCATGGAACACAGCTCACTTTGGGTGGGGGCCCATGGAATACAGCTCACTTTGGGTGGGGGGTGAAGGAATTAGCCTTTCAGCATTACCATACCGCCATATTGTCTCTTGACCTGAGATCTGCCATTTTAAGATAAGAATCCATTTTGAGATTTATGTCAGTACTTAAAGATGAATTTGTGTTTTAAGACTGTTTCTTACTTTCGATAAGAGTCTGAGGTTCCTCTTTTCCCTTCAGATGTAACTTCCTTTTTTCCTCTACCGAGCACAAGACTGAAAGTCTGCGGTGGGCTTTTTCCTGTTGCAAGAGTATTAATAAACTATAGCCAGCGCTAAAAGGGAAGTTGTCTACTTTCTATATTAATGTTTGACGCATATAATAATAATTAACATAAATGCTAAATGATTGGGCATTACTGGCGTATATAATATTCTGATTGGTCAATGCATACCTGTCAATTGATTGGTTCTTATATTTCCATGTATTGTTTTAAGTTTCATATATAAGTTTGAACACGGAAGAATAAATTCAGTTCCTTCTGAGATACCACCTTGTGTCTGTGTGCAATTTCCTGTGTCTCAAAGGGAACTCCGGGCCTGTAGACAGACATTGATCAGGGCCAGGGGACTGACGGGAGTCGGTAGCTACAGGAAGGAACGAGAGGAGCCAATTCCTTTCAATTGGGGGCTCGTGTCCGGGATGAGATAATCATCCTTTTCGGTAAGTAAGATTTTTTGTCATTCTGTCAATTAGTCTGTCTTGCCGGAAAGGCTCTGATTAAAATCTCATGCCCTTAGGTAGCACTGGGCTTCGCGTCTTAAGACGCCAGTGGCCAGGCGCAAAGTGCTGTGGGAAGCACAAGGTCTTTTGGAAAAGACTAGAGGCAGTTTTGGGAACTGCACAGTCTCTTATGAGAAGAGACTGGGAAAGAGTTTCTCTGAGAAGAAACCAGGAAAAGTCCGGGGTTGATCAATTCTGTCCTGCAACTCTTTGCTTTTCTTCCTATCGCATAGAAGTATAAGATAATTTGTTTGTGTGACACAAGTGCCCAGTTGGTAAGTGTATGGGCCAGCGGTTACTGAAGGTATTGTCAACTTCCGTTGTAAGACGCACCACCCCTTTAGCTAGGCCTTATTGGCTGATGACCTAGAGAAGGTGATAGCATGGTGACACGGAGTTGGGTGCCTATGTAAATGTCTTGTTCAAATTGTGTTGTAGGCTTATTGTTAGAAAAGTGGGAGTTAGTCAGAGTCAGGATATTATTAGAAGTATTGTATATCCAGGTTATAATCTCCACTTTTGGTCAACCACTAGAGAAAGACCCAATAAATATCTTAAGTCCAGACATTTTTATAAAGTAAATTGTCATTTGGAAGTTGACCCCTGTTTTTTGGGACAGCCTATAGGACAGATTTGTAACACAGACCTTTGTAAGTGTAAAAATGGGAAGTGGTCAAAGTAAGGATAAACTCCCTCCCCCAAATGTTGGTGAGACATGTAAAGATTATGTAGCCCGTATCTGTGGGACAGATTACTATCTAGTTAACCCCTGGGTGGATAAATTAGCAGACTGGAGTGAATTCATGGGAAGTGTTGACCCGTTCCCCCGTGATGGGAGCAATGATATTTTGCATATGGATATGATTAGGGGTCTCTGTCTGGGGGATAAACAGGCTTTCCCATGGTATAAGGGAGATCCTGTGTGGGATCAGAAATACATGACCAAAGGTGGACAAAATTGGTTAGAATTTGCCCCTCTCTGGTTTCATAGACAAACTGGGAAACAAAATAAAGCCAAAGCTAGAAATGTAGATGCCACTAAAATACATGCATTAGAGTCAGAAATAGACAGACCCACACACCCTCTCATGCCATTCCCTCCCCCATATGTCCCATCTGTCCCACAGCCCACAAAACTTTATCCATCTCTTACTGAAGAAGATATTGATTTTTTAGCCGGACATTATGCAGTCCAACACCCCACTGCACCTCCAGCACCACCAGCACCAACACTTCCACAGACCCCTCAAATACCTAGTGCTGTTCACATTTCTACCACACAGCCTAGTACAGTTCAAACACCCGCGCCCTCCCAGGGTGTGGTTCAAAGTCCTACCACACAGGGAGCGACAGGGGGAATAGCTGTTTCTTCAACTACTGAAGCAGATGACTCACTTGTTGATGAATCCGCTAGTTCAGGCTCTCTGCTGTTCAGAGCAGCTAATAGTCTAGGTATAGTGGACATGCTAAGTCCATCACACACACGCCATAATACCCAATATGGTATTGATTCCAATACACAACAGATGCCTTCATGACAATAGGAGACAATCTATTAAAGAAACCCATTGAGATAGAAGACATAAATAGGATTGTCAAACATTGTCCAAGACCCACTGTTTCTTCAACGGCTACTGTGAGCTATTTGAAGAAAGCATGTAAAGGTAGAAATTACACACAAGAGGATATGCGCCTTATCCTCGATGGAATATTGGGACAAACTTCCCCCTGGAATTGGGGTAATGTTGGGACCATATCCATCCTAGAAGCAGGCGACATTACGGCCACAAATTATAAATTAAACACAGAAGATGGTAGGGACAATATGTGGAGAGAGGTCTCAGAAGAAATGGAACGAGCTTTCCAATCTAGATCCTCCCTCCCTACCGCAGTAGCCTGCAAGCAAAAGTCAGGAGAAACTGTGTTAGATTTTTGGAAAAGATTTAATGAGACATGGACACAAGAGGCAGGACTGACATTGCAAGACACCATGCATAGTCTACTGATTCAGACTTTCCTGTCCAATCTAAAACCCAGTGTCATGTTAACTGTAAAACAGATGATTTCTGAATGGCCCACTTGTACCAGAGAACAATTTCAATTGAAATTGACTGAGAAAGATGCTGCCGGATGTCTAGAGATACCCAAGGCGGTGGCCACTCATTTTCAGGAAGATCCCTTTCCCCACACAATCCCACCGTACAAGAGAAGGGGGGGTTTCAATAACCGAGGCAGAGGCCGGTTTAGGGGAAGAGGGAGGAATAATAGGGGACGGGACACGGGTTGTTTTAACTGTGGGGCTGAGGATCATTGGAGAAATCAATGTCCATATGAAACTCAGGACCACGCCCAGCATAGCCCCTCCCCAGGCCAACCACAAAGGGACCTCCCACAGCAGAATGTGAGGTTTCCTATCTCTTGGCAGACACAATCACAAAATAAATGAAGGTGCCCAGAAGGTGGTATCCCAGCATTCCCGCTTGTCTCTCACTCTTATAAGGAACAACCCCTTGTATCCTTGCATATACAGGGCAAATTAACCCCATTCTTGTTGGACTCAGGCGCGACTCGTTCGAGTCTGAGTGAGGATTATTATAAGGGAGAGGTAATGAATGCTGAACCTTCCATGGGAATAAATGGGATACTGACCAAGACTTATAAAACACCGCCTCTTCCAATTTTTGACCCCATACAGGGAATCACTCTGCTAGATCACTCATTCAGAATCATACCCAATTGTCCAGTTAATTTGTTAGGGAGAGACCTCATGGGAGAGTTGAACATCAACTTGAAATCCACAAGGAGAGGTGGTATTGTGGCTCACTCTGCCAAAATGCCAATCATCCCTGCCATGACAATGATTACTAAAGAAGACCCCTCATTTCCTGCTGGAACAATTAATGACAAAGTTTGGGCAAAAAGTACCTTGGATGTGGGATCCATTTCCTGCACTCCATATAAGGCCACACTGAAGCCATGGGCTCAACCTGTGTTTCACAAACAATACCCTTTGTCAAAAGAAAAGGAGGAAGGAATAGCGCCCATGGTGGAACACTTTCTCAAGGAAGGAGTCCTTGAAGAGGTGATTTCACCATACAACAGCCCAATAAATCCAGTTAAGAAGCCGGACGGCTCTTACAGATTTGTGCAGGACCTGAGGGCCATTAATGATCTTGTGATTCCCATTGCCCCAATAGTGCCTGATGTACCAACACTCATTTCCTCCATCCCAGCTGATGCTGAGTTTTTCACAGTGATTGATCTGACAAATGCATTTTTTTCAATCCCTGTTGCCAAGGAGACACGCCCAATTTTTGCGTTTCATTACAGGAGAAAGACCCTTACTTGGTGTAAATTACCGCAAGGGTATGTAGATTCGCCTGTGGTCTACTCTGTTGTCCTCCAGGCTACCTTAAAGCCATGGACTCCTTGCCATGGTTCAGTATTGGTTCAATACGCAGATGATTTGCTTCTCTGTAGTGTTAATCGGGCAGCCAGCCAAGGGGATAGTGTAGATCTCATGAACTGGTTATGTGAATGTGGTCATAAAGTGTCTAAGAAAAAGCTACAATGGTGTCAGAAAACTGTTGAATACCTTGGTTTTGTTCTCACAAAAGGTGAAAGGAAAGTCAGCCACAAAAGAGCTGCGGCTCTTATGGGTCTGCCCCGCCCATTGACCAAGAAAGACATGCTCACCTTTCTTGGTATGATTGGTTACTGCCGCCAATGGATACCTGACTGTTCCTACTATGACAACATTTTGAGACAAGCCACAGGTTCAGAAATGTCAGATCTTGTGAAATGGTCAGATGATATGTGCAATGCTTTTGTGTATCTGAAAAATGCTATGGTAATAGCCCCTGGTCTTGGTCTGCCCGCATATAATCAAATGTTTCATCTGTATGCTAGGGAAAATTGTAAAACTATGGCAGGGGTCCTGGCCCAGGAGCATGGAGGAAAACTCCGCCCTGTTGCTTTTTTCTCAAAAATGGTTCCAGTACAGGTCCAAGGCATGCCTGCGTGTCTCAGAGCACTAGCATCAAGCGCTATGGTGGTCCAAATGGCTACGTCACTCACTCTGGGACATGAGACCACCTTACATACCACCCACAATGTGTCTATTCTACTCAAGAATATACATACCCAACACATGTCAGCCCAGAGACTTAGTGGATATGAGGTTATACTGTTGTCAAACCCTAAGTTAAGAATAAAATATACCTCTCCCACTTCAGGTCCAGCTCCAATTTTAAATGCCTTATTAGGCTTAAAGGGAGAGCAGGATGAAGTTGTTCCACAGCATGATTGCCTGGAATTGATTCATCAGGACACCTCCCCAAGACAGGATATGTCTTCTGTGGCTCTTCCAGAGGCACAGAATGTTTTTGTAGATGGCTCTTGCTCGAGACCCACTGACACTGTTTACCATGCAGGATATGCGGTGGTGCAGTTGCCAGATAAAGTACTTGAAGCAAAACCCATCCCATACCAGTCAGCTCAGGCCGCTGAGCTGATAGCCCTTACAAGAGCATGTCAGCTTTTTGAGGGTCAGGATGTAAATATTTACACAGATTCCAGATATGCGTTTGGCGTGTGCCACGATTTTGGAATAATTTGGGAAAAGAGAGGATTTATTGCAGCAGATGGAAAATCCATCTCACATTCATCTCTGGTGAAGGCTTTACTCAAAGCCATACAACTGCCAAGATCCCTTGCTATCCTACACTGTAGGGCACACACAAATGAACAAACTGATATTGCAAAGGGAAATGCTTTAGCTGACAAAGTAGCAAAAGAGGCGGCCCTTACCCAGCCTGCCATGATCCAAATGCCAATGCTCACCCCTGAAATGCCACTGTTGGATCAAACATTGCAGGATTTACAGACATATGCTACCTCCGAAGATATTAAGCAGTGGAATGCAGCTGGTGTGACCAAAGATCCACAAACTGGACTTTGTGTCACAGAGGGGAGACCATGCATTCCAAAGGCCAGTGCACCTCTGTTCATCTCACAGTATCATGGAGTAGGTCACAGGGGATGGCAGGTTACATGTGAACTGCTGGATAATGATTTTTTCATTCCTGGCCTTCCCTCTTTGGTAAAATCATATGTGTCTAGATGCATTACATGCATAAGGAATAACCCAAACAATCCTCACAAGGCAAGACATGAACACCTGACATACCCATCAACACCTTTTACTCACCTACAGGTAGATTTTACACACATGCCAAAGGAAGGAAAAAGACAAGAATATCTTTTGGTAATTGTGGACATGTTTAGCCGCTGGGTAGAAAGCTTTGTAACCACAAAAGAAGATGCCCAAACTGTAGTGAGGATCCTTACACGGGAAATTATTCCCAGGTGGGGATGTCCACTCCAGATTAATTCTGACAACGGTCCAGCATTTGTGGCCAAGGTATGTCAGGATTTGGTGAAAACACTCAAAATTGAGTGGAAGTTTCACATTCCTTACCACCCTCAGAGCTCAGGTATAGTGGAAAGGATGAATAGGACCCTCAAGGATAAAATTAGGAAGGCTACTGGAGGTACCTTTGCAAACTGGAAGAAAATACTGCCTGCAGTCTTGGCAGAGGTAAGGATGACTCCTTCTAAAAAGACAGGTTACTCCCCCTTTGAGGTTCTAATGGGTAGGCCCTTTCCCACTCCCTGGGCTAGACAGCCACTCATGGTAGAAAGAGGGGATTTGGAATTGATTCAGGAGGAATATGTGAGAAAACTTATTGAAACTTTGGACAAGGTTGAAAGAAATGTTGCTCGCACCTTTCCTCTTTCTTCACAGGAACCAACTCACTCTTTCCAAGTCGGGGACCGTGTGGTGATACAAGCCCTCCATAGGAATCGGAAGCAAGAGTATCCCTTTGGGCCCCCCACTTCTGTGATCGCTGTCACCAGGACCGCTGTCCTGACTGAGGATTCCAAGGCCTGGATCCATGCCAGCCGTGTAAAAAGGGTGAACCAAGCCCCTAAGAAGCAAGACAAAGGCAAAGACACAGATACAGAAGAAGAAAAAGGAAGTGAAGCCGGTGTAAAAGTCTTTGAAGAAGATGACCTTTCTGATGCTCTCACAGAACTCTGGGCAGACATTTTGCTTCCTCATACTAGCAGCCCTGACTGTGTTCCTCCCAGTATGGACAATAACTAACTGTATTTATCACCCAGATGATTATGGAGTGATTAAGAGTATATGTAATACCTCCATACAAGCTAGTGACCCAGATAATGCAGAACCAGTGCACACACAAAACCATAGTACACAACATTCTAGTGTCAGAAAGAAACGAAGTCTAACCCGCACTAAGAGAAGGATGAGAAGAATGTCCTTTGTACAAGATAAGGGATGGGGGTTACAGGAAACACCAGTCTTGACTACTGAGGATGTAAATCAGACCATAGTGTTTACTCTGACTAAAAACCAGGTGTTTGACCCGACTAAAGTTACTTATGATATTGGACCTTATAATGTGTACATGTGTGGGAGGAATAAGCCCTGTGGTTACTGGGAGAATATATGGTGGACAACAGACCCTCATAAATGGGAGACCCAATCAGCTAGAATTCCCCTAGAGGACATAGGCACCTATCAAAGAATCTCTATAGCAAAAGGCCAAGGGAATATCATTTTCACAATAAGGAACCCACAGGTCAGAGATAGTGGGGAATATAGGTTGGGAATAACTGTGTCAGGAACAGACCCCTGGGCCAACCTCATATTACAGGTAAAACCCTCCCCAAGAGTCCATGTCAATACCATAGACAATTCATTCCCCAAAGTTAGGAATCGACTGGATAATGAGGTGACAGGAGTAGTGATGCAATCAGAAGACAGATTAAGCATTGAAACTGGTTACTCTGACAAAAATGAATGGATTGAATGGGTGAGATGGACCACTAAAAGTAAGGGACAGGGAGACTGTGTTTCATGTGCCAATCCCCGCCCCCTACTTGCCACAGTTCCTTTGTTAGAAGAAGAAACTAATATGTCCTGCCTAATTAGAATGTATAAAGATAACATCACTGAGAAGGAATGTTCTGATTTTGTTAAGAAGTTCCCTGTTACCGGATTACGAAATTTACCTTTGGCCTCTAAACCGGTACCAGGAAATTTCACCTGCTTTGAACATGATGATGCTAAGGGTAAAGCTTTAGGTACATCCCCACCTAATTACTGTGTTAAGACCATCCGCACCTCCGCAGAAGGCTACCGGAAGGAATGGTTTCAGGACCACCGGCAGCAACTGTCAGATGTGTGGTGGCTGTGTGGAGATATGAGACTCAGAGCCAGACTCCCCAACAGATGGAAGGGAAGCTGTGCTCTGACCCATCTTCTCATGCCTTTCTTTATGATCAAAGTAGAAGATGGGATAAGAAGCTTGCCCATCTTGGAAAAATCCAGATCTAGAAGGTATAAAAGAAATGCACCCCGTGGTTCCTTTGATAATAGAGTTTACATAGATGCTATAGGTGTACCAAGAGGAGTCCCTGATGAGTTTAAAGCTCAGGACCAGATTGCTGCAGGGTTTGCCTCTATTGCTATATGGGTACAGCCTAACAAAAATGTGGATTGGATTAATTACATTTATTATAATCAACAAAGGTTTGTTAACTATACTAGAGATGCTCTAAAGGGGGTCTCTGCCCAACTTGATGCAACATCCCTTACTGCTTGGCAAAACCGCATTGCTCTTGATATGTTATTAGCTGAGAAAGGAGGAGTATGTAAAATGTTTGGTTCCTACTGCTGTACTTTTATTCCCAATAACACCGCTCCTGATGGAAGCATTACTAGAGCCCTTCAAGGCCTCCAAATGTTGTCTGAAGAATTGGCTGAAAACTCAGGAGTAGAAAATCCACTAGCTGGTTTTTTTGAAAATTGGTTTGGTAGATGGGGAACTCTGATGAAAACTATGCTGATTTCTATAGTAATGGCTGCTGCAGTATTAACTCTGTGTGGTTGCTGTTGTATCCCCTGCATCCGAGGTTTAATGCAGAAACTTATTGACTCCACCATTACTAGAACCATGTGGAATCAGTGTCTTGATAAAGGACCTACTAAGGGCCCCAGGTACCAACCTGTAAAAAAGGTGTAAGGTCACGTGCGTGACCTAAGAGGGGGTTTGAAGGAATTAGCCTTTCAGCATTACCATACCGCCATATTGTCTCTTGACCTGAGATCTGCCATTTTAAGATAAGAATCCATTTTGAGATTTATGTCAGTACTTAAAGATGAATTTGTGTTTTAAGACTGTTTCTTACTTTCGATAAGAGTCTGAGGTTCCTCTTTTCCCTTCAGATGTAACTTCCTTTTTTCCTCTACCGAGCACAAGACTGAAAGTCTGCGGTGGGCTTTTTCCTGTTGCAAGAGTATTAATAAACTATAGCCAGCGCTAAAAGGGAAGTTGTCTACTTTCTATATTAATGTTTGACGCATATAATAATAATTAACATAAATGCTAAATGATTGGGCATTACTGGCGTATATAATATTCTGATTGGTCAATGCATACCTGTCAATTGATTGGTTCTTATATTTCCATGTATTGTTTTAAGTTTCATATATAAGTTTGAACACGGAAGAATAAATTCAGTTCCTTCTGAGATACCACCTTGTGTCTGTGTGCAATTTCCTGTGTCTCAAAGGGAACTCCGGGCCTGTAGACAGACATTGATCAGGGCCAGGGGACTGACGGGAGTCGGTAGCTACAGGAAGGAACGAGAGGAGCCAATTCCTTTCAGGGGGGCCCATGGAACACAGCTCACTTTGGGTGGGGGGCCCATGGAACACAGCTCACTTTGGGTGGGGGGCCCATGGAACACAGCTCACTTTGGGTGGGAGGCCCATGGAACACAGCTCACTTTGGGTGGGGGGCCCATGGAACACAGCTTACTTTGGAGAGGTGGGGAGACCCCTGTCTCAGCTCCCCATATCCCTCTTATGTGTAAGTCACCCTGTGCCTGTTAGGGGTACAGGGTGATCTGTCCTAATATTGGGGGGGGGGGGTTGTGGATTGTTTGGTGCCATGTGGTTGCATCCCATTGTTCTATTGTGTGTCTTGCTTGGGAGCAAACTATTATGGGATGTATGTGTTTGTGTATTGGCTTGGTGGGGGGGGGGGGGTGTCTCCAGCAGCCCTCCCTTCTGATGGGACTGTCTGTTGATGTGTCTCTGGTTACTAAATGTAGATTGCCCAGCTTTGTGTCATTATGCAGGGAGGGGGGATTGCCCCACCCTGTGTCATTATGCAGGGAGGGGGGATTGCCCCGCCCTGTGTCATTATGCAGGGAGGGGGAATTGCCCTGCCTTGTGTCATTATGCAGGGAGGGGGGCTTGCCCCGCCCTGTGTCATTATGCAGGGAGGGGGGATTGCCCTGCCCTGTGTCATTATGCAGGGAGGGGGGATTGCCCCGTCCTGTGTCATTATGCAGGGAAGGGGGATTGTCCCGCCCTGTGTCATTATGCAGGGAAGGGGGATTGTCCCGCCCTGTGTCATTATGCAGGGAAGGGGGATTGTCCCGCCCTGTGTCATTATGCAGGGAAGGGGGATTGTCCCGCCCTGTGTCATTATGCAGGGAGGGGGGATTGTCCCACCCTGTGTCATTATGCAGGGAGGGGGGATTGTCCCCTGAGTGTATATATCTTGTATCTGTGTTCAAATAAAGTAGTCTACTCTGGTTTACGTCAGGACTGGTGTCATCTAGTCCTGTATGGTCTCTGTGGTGTCTGTGGTCGGTGTTCGGACGGGGAAGCGGTATTCTAAAGGAAGTACCCAAAAGCAGTCGGGTTCAGTCCGTTACAGACACCCTTCCCCCCCTGGGACCTGACATCTCACCCCCTGCATGGCATGGCTGTTCCTGGGGCTGCAGGAGGGATGAGGAGCCCCAGTACCCGGGTGGGCGACACTCCGCTCGGATGAATGACACCCTCTTCTGTTCATTTTGGTGTCACCCCCTGTGATGGTGTCACCCCACACCCCCCTAGCGACACCACTGATCCAGATTTCCTCCCTGGAGCTGGAGCATAAATTTCTTCCAACTGCAACATTGGTTACACCCCTTTTAGACACCCATTGCTTTCCGAAAGGTATACTTATAACTAGGGCCTTAATGATGGCGGACCTGCAGATGGAAGCGTTTCCTTTATGGACCAATCCACACATCTATAGTTATCATATAGACATAAATATCATTTTAACAGACCATTAACGCCATTCGAATCTGTTTTGTTGAAATGCAAGGATGTTAGTAACACCACTTCTCTTTCTTACTCCTGGTTACAGCAGGGACGTGACCTGACCACGGACAGATCTAAGGAACAACGGACAAAGGCATTGCACACTGATATCTCGGATCAACCGTGGCTTAGAGCCTGCATACTAACACACAAATGTTCCTCTAGAATCCAGGAAACTTCATAGAAGGTCTTGACCCCGCTGGTATATGACTCCCGATAAGTTTAGTCGCCTTTCCCCGCTACCTCTGCTACTTGCTGGAGGTGTAAACGAGCACGTGGTCCAATGTTCCACATGTGGTGGGAATGCCCGGCCATTGAACAGCACTGGACGAGGGTTACAAGTATAATAGTTGAAATTACTGATACCCAGATCGATCTTACCCCTGAATGTTGTCTCCTACAAGTTAACCGCTGAAAAAGTATAAACACTCCTTCGTGAAACACATGCTGCGAAAACGCTGATCCCCATCCATTGGAAATCCAACTCTGAACCTTCAATTAGGGATTGGATAGATGAGATCTATGAGATGGAGGGGTCTATTGCCATGGTACACGACCTTACCACCAGATTTCATGAGACGTGGACACCATGGTACACGACCTTTCCACCAGATTTCATGAGACGTGGACACCATGGTACACGACCTTACCCCCAGATTTCATGTGACGTGGACACCATGGTACACGACCTTACCGCAAGATTTCATGAGACGTAGACACCATGGTACATGACCTTACCCCCAGATTTCATGAGACGTGGACACCATGGTACACGACCTTACCCCCAGATTTCATGAGACGTAGACACCATGGTACATGACCTTACCCCCAGATTTCATGAGACGTAGACACCATGGTACACGACCTTACCACCAGATTTCATGAGACGTGGACACCATGGTACACGACCTTACCCCCAGATTTCATGAGACGTGGACACCATGGTACACGACCTTACCACCAGATTTCATGAGACGTGGACACCATGGTACACGACCTTACCACCAGATTTCATGAGACGTAGACACCATGGTACACGACCTTACCCCCAGATTTCATGTGACGTGGACACCATGGTACACGACCTTACCACCAGATTTCATGAGACGTGGACACCATGGTACACGACCTTACCACCAGATTTCATGAGACGTGGACACCATGGTACACGACCTTACCCCCAGATTTCATGAGACGTGGACACCATGGTACATGACCTTACCACCAGATTTCATGAGACGTAGACACCATGGTACACGACCTTACCAACAAATTTCATGAGACGTGGACACCATGGTACACGACCTTACCCCCAGATTTCATGAGACGTGGACACCATGGTACACGACCTTACCACCAGATTTCATGAGACGTGGACACCATGGTACACGACCTTACCGCAAGATTTCATGAGACGTGGACACCATGGTACACGACCTTTCCACCAGATTTCATGAGACGTAGACACCATGGTACACGACCTTACCCCCAGATTTCATGTGACGTGGACACCATGGTACACGACCTTACCACCAGATTTCATGAGACGTGGACACCATGGTACACGACCTTACCACCAGATTTCATGAGACGTGGACACCATGGTACACGACCTTACCCCCAGATTTCATGAGACGTGGACACCATGGTACATGACCTTACCACCAGATTTCATGAGACGTAGACACCATGGTACACGACCTTACCAACAAATTTCATGAGACGTGGACACCATGGTACACGACCTTACCCCCAGATTTCATGAGACGTGGACACCATGGTACACGACCTTACCACCAGATTTCATGAGACGTGGACACCATGGTACACGACCTTACCGCAAGATTTCATGAGACGTGGACACCATGGTACACGACCTTTCCACCAGATTTCATGAGACGTAGACACCATGGTACACGACCTTACCCCCAGATTTCATGTGACGTGGACACCATGGTACACGACCTTACCACCAGATTTCATGAGACATGGACACCATGGTACACGACCTTACCACCAGATTTCATGAGACGTGGACACCATGGTACACGACCTTACCACCAGATTTCATGAGACGTGGACACCATGGTACACGACCTTACCACCAGATTTCATGAGACGTAGACACCATGGTACATGACCTTACCAACAAATTTCATGAGACGTGGACACCATGGTACATGACCTTACCACAAGATTTCATGAGACGTGGACACCATGGTACACGACCTTTCCACCAGATTTCATGAGACGTAGACACCATGGTACACGACCTTACCCCCAGATTTCATGTGACGTGGACACCATGATACACGACCTTACCACCAGATTTCATGAGACGTAGACACCATGGTACATGACCTTACCAACAAATTTCATGAGACTTGGACACCATGGTACATGACCTTACCGCAAGATTTCATGAGACGTGGACACCATGGTACACGACCTTTCCACCAGATTTCATGAGACGTAGACACCATGGTACATGACCTTACCCCCAGATTTCATGTGACGTGGACACCATGGTACACGACCTTACCACCAGATTTCATGTGACGTGGACACCATGGTACACGACCTTACCACCAGATTTCATGAGACGTGGACACCATGGTACACGACCTTACCCCCAGATTTCATGAGACGTGGACACCATGGTACACGACCTTACCACCAGATTTCATGAGACGTGGACACCATGGTACACGACCTTACCCCCAGATTTCATGAGACGTGGACACCATGGTACATGACCTTACCACCAGATTTCATGAGACGTAGACACCATGGTACACGACCTTACCAACAAATTTCATGAGACGTGGACACCATGGTACACGACCTTACCCCCAGATTTCATGAGACGTGGACACCATGGTACACGACCTTACCACCAGATTTCATGAGACGTGGACACCATGGTACACGACCTTACCGCAAGATTTCATGAGACGTGGACACCATGGTACACGACCTTTCCACCAGATTTCATGAGACGTAGACACCATGGTACACGACCTTACCCCCAGATTTCATGAGACGTGGACACCATGGTACATGACCTTACCCCCAGATTTCATGTGACGTGGACACCATGGTACACGACCTTACCACCAGATTTCATGAGACGTGGACACCATGGTACACGACCTTACCACCAGATTTCATGAGACGTGGACACCATGGTACACGACCTTACCACCAGATTTCATGAGACGTGGACACCATGGTACACGACCTTACCCCCAGATTTCATGAGACGTGGACACCATGGTACACGACCTTACCACCAGATTTCATGAGACGTGGACACCATGGTACACGACCTTACCCCCAGATTTCATGAGACGTGGACACCATGGTACACGACCTTACCACCAGATTTCATGAGACGTAGACACCATGGTACACGACCTTACCAACAAATTTCATGAGACGTGGACACCATGGTACACGACCTTACCCCCAGATTTCATGAGACGTGGACACCATGGTACACGACCTTACCACCAGATTTCATGAGACGTGGACACCATGGTACACGACCTTACCCCCAGATTTCATGAGACGTGGACACCATGGTACACGACCTTACCCCCAGATTTCATGAGACGTGAACACCATGGTACACGACCTTACCACCAGATTTCATGAGACGTAGACACCATGGTACACGACCTTACCACCAGATTTCATGAGACGTAGACACCATGGTACATGACCTTACCAACAAATTTCATGAGACGTGGACACCATGGTACACGACCTTACCCCCAGATTTCATGAGACGTGGACACCATGGTACACGACCTTACCACCAGATTTCATGAGACGTAGACACCATGGTACACGACCTTACCAACAAATTTCATGAGACGTGGACACCATGATACACGACCTTACCAACAAATTTCATGAGACGTGGACACCGTGGTACACAACCTTACCCCCAGATTTCATGAGACATGGACACCATGGTACACGACCTTACCCCGAGATTTCATAAGACGTGGACACCATGGTACACGACTTTACCCCCAGATTTCATGAGACATGGACACCATGGTACACGACCTTACCACCAGATTTCATGAGACGTGGACACCATGGTACACGACTTTACCCCCAGATTTCATGAGACATGGACACCATGGTACACGACCTTACCCCCAGATTTCATGAGACGTGGACACCATGGTACACGACCTTACCCCCAGATTTCATGAGACGTGGACACCATGGTACACAACGTTACCCCCAGATTTCATGAGACGTGGACACCATGGTACACAACGTTGCCCCCAGATTTCATGAGACGTGGACACCATGGTACACGACCTTACCCCCAGATTTCATGAGACGTGGACACCATGGTACACAACGTTGCCCCCAGATTTCATGAGACGTGGACACCATGGTACATGTTTAAATTATCTGTGGATTATTCAGCTATTTTGCAGAGATGAATATGTTAATATCTGGCTGAAGACATCTGTTCACACGGGGCTCTCCTGGATGACCAGATACTTGCTGTCTCCCCCTACCTCTCTGTCTGTTCTCTGTTATTCCCCCCCATTTTTTTTCTTTCTCCTTCCTCTATATAGGGGAATCAGGACCTCCTTCCTCCCCCCAGTGACCCCACTAGTGATAGGATCTATATAGAGGAATCAGGACCTCCTTCCTCCTGCCGGTGACCCCTCTAGTGATAGGATCTATATAGAGGAATCAGGACCTCCTTCCTCCTGCCGGTGACCCCTCTAGTGATAGGATCTATATAGAGGAATCAGGACCTCCTTCCTCCTGCCGGTGACCCCTCTAGTGATAGGATCTATATAGAGGAATCAGGACCTCCTTCCTCCTGCCGGTGACCCCTCTAGTGATAGGATCTATATAGAGGAATTGAGGAATCAGGACCTCCTTCCTCCTGCCGGTGACCCCTCTAGTGATAGGATCTATATAGAGGAATCAGGACCTCCTTCCTCCTGCCGGTGACCCCTCTAGTGATATAAAGATCTATATAGAGGAATCAGGACCTCCTTCCTCCTGCCGGTGACCCCTCTAGTGATAGATCTATATAGAGGAATCAGGACCTCCTTCCTCCTGCCAGTGACCCCTCTAGTGATATAAAGATCTATATAGAGAAATCAGGACCTCCTTCCTCCTGCCGGTGACCCCTCTAGTGATAGGATCTATATAGAGGAATCGGGACCTCCTTCCTCCTGCCGGTGACCCCTCTAGTGATAGGATCTATATAGAGGAATCAGGACCTCCTTCCTCCCCCCAGTGACCCCACTAGTGATAGGATCTATATAGAGGAATCAGGACCTCCTTCCTCCTGCCGGTGACCCCTCTAGTGATAGGATCTATATAGAGGAATCAGGACCTCCTTCCTCCTGCCGGTGACCCCTCTAGTGATAGATCTATATAGAGGAATCGAGGAATCAGGACCTCCTTCCTCCTGCCGGTGACCCCTCTAGTGATAGGATCTATATAGAGGAATCGAGGAATCAGGACCTCCTTCCTCCTGTCGGTGACCCCTCTAGTGATAGGATCTATATAGAGGAATCAGGACCTCCTTCCTCCTGCCGGTGACCCCTCTAGTGATAGGATCTATATAGAGGAATCAGGACCTCCTTCCTCCTGCCGGTGACCCCTCTAGTGATAGGATCTATATAGAGGAATCAGGACCTCCTTCCTCCTGCCGGTGACCCCTCTAGTGATAGGATCTATATAGAGGAATCGAGGAATCAGGACCTCCTTCCTCCTGCCGGTGACCCCTCTAGTGATAGGATCTATATAGAGGAATCAGGACCTCCTTCCTCCTGCCGGTGACCCCTCTAGTGATATAAAGATCTATATAGAGGAATCAGGACCTCCTTCCTCCTGCCGGTGACCCCTCTAGTGATAGATCTATATAGAGGAATCAGGACCTCCTTCCTCCTGCCAGTGACCCCTCTAGTGATATAAAGATCTATATAGAGAAATCAGGACCTCCTTCCTCCTGCCGGTGACCCCTCTAGTGATATGATCTATATAGAGGAATCGGGACCTCCTTCCTCCTGCCGGTGACCCCTCTAGTGATAGGATCTATATAGAGGAATCAGGACCTCCTTCCTCCTGCCGGTGACCCCTCTCGTGATATAAAGATCTATACAGAGGAATCAGGACCTCCTTCCTCCCCCCGGTGACCCCTCTAGTGATATGATCTATATAGAGGAATCAGGACCTTCTTCCTCCCGCCGGTGACCCCTCTAGTGATAGGATCTATATAGAGGAATTGGGACCTCCTTCCTCCTGCCGGTGACCCCACTAATGATAGGATCTATATAGAGGAATCAGGACCTCCTTCCTCCTGCCGGTGACCCCTCTAGTGATATATAGATCTATATAGAGGAATCAGGACCTCCTTCCTCCTGCCGGTGACCCCTCTAGTGATAGGATCTATATAGAGGAATCGGGACCTCCTTCCTCCTGCCGGTGACCCCTCTAGTGATAGGATCTATATAGAGGAATCAGGACCTCCTTCCTCCTGCCGGTGACCCCTCTAGTGATATATAGATCTATATAGAGGAATCAGGACCTCCTTCCTCCTGCCGGTGACCCCTCTAGTGATAGGATCTATATAGAGGAATCGGGACCTCCTTCCTCCTGCCGGTGACCCCTCTAGTGATAGGATCTATATAGAGGAATCAGGACCTCCTTCCTCCTGCCGGTGACCCCTCTAGTGATATAAAGATCTATACAGAGGAATCAGGACCTCCTTCCTCCCCCCGGTGACCCCTCTAGTGATATGATCTATATAGAGGAATCAGGACCTCCTTCCTCCTGCCGGTGACCCCTCTAGTGATAGGATCTATATAGAGGAATCGGGACCTCCTTCCTCCTGCCGGTGACCCCACTAGTGATAGGATCTATATAGGGGAATCAGGACCTCCTTCCTCCTGCCGGTAACCCCTCTAGTGATAGGATCTATATAGAGGAATCAGGACCTCCTTCCTCCTGCCGGTGACCCCTCTAGTGATAGGATCTATATAGAGGAATCAGGACCTCCTTCCTCCTGCCGGTGACCCCTCTAGTGATATAAAGATCTATATAGAGGAATCAGGACCTCCTTCCTCCTGCCAGTGACCCCTCTAGTGATAGGATTTATATAGAGGAATCAGGACCTCCTTCCTCCTGCCGGTGACCCCTCTAGTGATAGGATTTATATAGAGGAATCAGGACCTCCTTCCTCCTGCCAGTGACCCCTCTAGTGATAGGATTTATATAGAGGAATCAGGACCTCCTTCCTCCTGCCAGTGACCATCCTAGAATTCTATTCGCTGTTCTCCAATCAACGCTCGGGTCCCTGTGACAAGGTACTCTGCCTCTGTAATTTGTATTTAGGAGAGACATGCTGAGCCCTTTCCACTGCCACCATTTTCCACTACCCTTTTTGGTAGCAGGACGGGGCCCCGCCAAGCACCTAGCACGGGCCCCATACATGCACTAAACCTAAGTCTTGAGCTTCCATACTTCTCTTCAGGATGGGGAAAGTTTTCTCGTTTACGATCCTCAAACATATGCAAACTCCATGCCTCTAACGCAGCGCTCCAGTGATCCTCCACCACCAACAAAGAGAACTCATTGAATTTATATGACCACCCACTACAGGTAAGTCATCCTGTTATACAGGGGGTACCACCATCCGCTCCCCAGCAGGACCAGCCACTTCCCTCCTCTTGCTGATTTTATAGTCTGATAGACACTCATGCAGCTGAAGGAAAGGAATAGAGGAAGCCCCCCATAGTGTGAACCTCAAAAAACCTTTATTCTGCCATAAAAACGCTTCCACATTCCTGCCCCCAATACTAAGTGCTTTGCCCTGTGCTGGGGTACATTTCATCAGGAGTCCTGGGGTACCATATGTTGTTGCCTCGAGCGGTCCCTTCCTACTCCTCCCCGGGTGTATTATATGTCACTTCTGGGCAGGGGCGGACTGACCATTTGGAAACTAGGGCACTGCCCGAGGGCCCGGGGTCAGTAGGGGGCCCCATGAGATGCCCCTGGTACCTTTTTCATAGGCTTTTTTGAGTTTGGGCAAGGACACAGGGGCCCCATGATCCCCTACTGCCCGGGGGCCCCATGAGTTGTCAGTCCACCTCTGCTTCCTGTACTGTGCGGGATGACGTCACTTCCTGCCCCGCCCGAAGCTGATCATTAATTTTCACAGAAGAATATACAATATACTGGAAAAAACAAAAAACAGAAATAAGGAGCGCCGTGCGGGAAGATGCCTATAGGGCCGGTTCACACTATAGAAAAGCAATCCCGATGCGTTCTGGATGAGTTTTTGCATGCACGTTCTTGATGCGTTCCGGTGCGGTTTTGATGCGTTTTTGACGTGTTCAAGTGTGTTTTTTATGCATTCCAGTTCATTTTATCCCCACTCTTTTTCTTCAATTTAAATAGGAACATGTGAGTTCCAGTGCATTTATGGTGCGTTCTGTTGCGTTTATGATGCGTTTTACCGCGTTCTACTACAGTTCTGAGCAGAAAAAATGCAGCCT
The DNA here is from genome assembly GCF_062004578.1 of Staurois parvus. Classification (NCBI taxonomy): domain Eukaryota; kingdom Metazoa; phylum Chordata; class Amphibia; order Anura; family Ranidae; genus Staurois; species Staurois parvus. The sequence goes on from NW_028319640.1 coordinate 53,597, forward strand.
GTTCTACTTTTTTTTTGTGCAACCGGCACGCACTGAAACTCCAAGCGCTGATGTGAACTATTTATTTATTATAGGTACTTATATATCGCCGTCAATTTACGCCGCGCTTTACATATATATTGTACATTCACATCAGTCCCCGCCCCCGAGGAGCGTACAATCTAAGGTCCCCAACCCTCAAGGGGCGTACAATCTAAGGTCCCCAACCCTCAAGGGGCGTACAATCTAAGGTCCCCAACCCTCAAGGGGCGTACAATCTAAGGTCCCCAACCCTCAAGGGGCGTACAATCTAAGGTCCCCAACCCTCAAGGGGCATACAATCTAAGGTCCCCAACCCTCAAGGAGCGTACAATCTAAGGTCCCCAACCCTCAAGGGGCGTACAATCTAAGGTCCCCAACCCTTAAGGAGCGTACAATCTAAGGTTCCTAACCCTCAAGGAGCGTAGAATCTAAGGTCCCCAACCCTCAAGGAGCGTACAATCTAAGGTCCCCAACCCTCAAGGAGCGTACAATCTAAGGTCCCCAACCCTCAAGGAGCGTACAATCTAAGGTTCCTAACCCTCAAGGAGCGTAGAATCTAAGGTCCCCAACCCTCAAGGGGCGTACAATCTAAGGTCCCCAACCCTCAAGGGGCGTACAATCTAAGGTCCCCAACCCTCAAGGGGCGTACAATCTAAGGTCCCCAACCCTCAAGGAGCGTACAATCTAAGGTCCCCAACCCTCAAGGGGCGTACAATCTAAGGTCCCCAACCCTTAAGGAGCGTACAATCTAAGGTTCCTAACCCTCAAGGAGCGTAGAATCTAAGGTCCCCAACCCTCAAGGAGCGTACAATCTAAGGTCCCCAACCCTCAAGGAGCGTACAATCTAAGGTCCCCAACCCTCAAGGAGCGTACAATCTAAGGTTCCTAACCCTCAAGGAGCGTAGAATCTAAGGTCCCCAACCCTCAAGGGGCGTACAATCTAAGGTCCCCAACCCTCAAGGGGCGTACAATCTAAGGTCCCCAACCCTCAAGGCGCGTACAATCTAAGGTCCCCAACCCTCAAGGAGCGTACAATCTAAGGTCCCCAACCCTCAAGGGGCGTACAATCTAAGGTCCCCAACCCTTAAGGAGCGTACAATCTAAGGTTCCTAACCCTCAAGGAGCGTAGAATCTAAGGTCCCCAACCCTCAAGGGGCGTACAATCTAAGGTCCCCAACCCTCAAGGAGCGTACAATCTAAGGTCCCCAACCCTCAAGGAGCGAACAATCTAAGGTCCCCAACCCTCAAGGAGCGTACAATCTAAGGTCCCCAACCCTCAAGGGGCGTACAATCTAAGGTCCCCAACCCTCAAGGAGCGTACAATCTAAGGTTCCTAACCCTCAAGGAGCGTACAATCTAAGGTCCCCAACCCTCAAGGAGCGTAGAATCCAAGGTCCCTAACCCTCAAGGGGCGTACAATCTAAGGTCCCCAACCCTCAAGGAGCGTACAATCTAAGGTTCCTAACCCTCAAGGGGCGTACAATCTAAGGTCCCCAACCCTCAAGGAGCATACAATCTAAGGTCCCTAACCCCAAGGACACAGGGGCCCCATGATCCCCTACTGCCCGGGGGCCCCATGAGTTGTCAGTCCACCTCTGCTTCCTGTACTGTGCGGGATGACGTCACTTCCTGCCCCGCCCGAAGCTGATCATTAATTTTCACAGAAGAATATACAGTATACTGGAAAAAACAAAAAACAGAAAGAAGGAGCGCCGTGCGGGAAGATGCCTATAGGGCCGGTTCACACTATAGAAAAGCAATCCCGATGCGTTCTGGATGAGTTTTTGCATGCACGTTCTTGATGCGTTCCGGTGCGGTTTTGATGCGTTTTTGACGTGTTCAAGTGTGTTTTTTATGCATTCCAGTTCATTTTATCCCCACTCTTTTTCTTCAATTTAAATAGGAACATGTGAGTTCCAGTGCATTTATGGTGCGTTCTGTTGCGTTTATGATGCGTTTTACCGCGTTCTACTACAGTTCTGAGCAGAAAAAATGCAGCCTGTTCTACTTTTTTTTTGTGCAACCGGCACGCACTGAAACTCCAAGCGCTGATGTGAACTATTTATTTATTATAGGTACTTATATATCGCCGTCAATTTACGCCGCGCTTTACATATATATTGTACATTCACATCAGTCCCCGCCCCTGAGGAGCGTACAATCTAAGGTCCCCAACCCTCAAGGGGCGTACAATCTAAGGTCCCCAACCCTCAAGGGGCGTACAATCTAAGGTCCCCAACCCTCAAGGGGCGTACAATCTAAGGTCCCCAACCCTCAAGGCGCGTACAATCTAAGGTCCCCAACCCTCAAGGAGCGTAGAATCCAAGGTCCCTAACCCTCAAGGGGCGTACAATCTAAGGTCCCCAACCCTCAAGGAGCATACAATCTAAGGTCCCCAACCCTCAAGGGGCGTACAATCTAAGGTCCCTAACCCTCAAGGGGCGTACAATCTAAGGTCCCCAACCCTCAAGGGGCGTACAATCTAAGGTCCCCAACCCTCAAGGGGCGTACAATCTAAGGTCCCCAACCCTCAAGGAGCGTACAATCTAAGGTCCCCAACCCTCAAGGGGCGTACAATCTAAGGTCCCCAACCCTTAAGGAGCGTACAATCTAAGGTTCCTAACCCTCAAGGAGCGTAGAATCTAAGGTCCCCAACCCTCAAGGGGCGTACAATCTAAGGTCCCCAACCCTCAAGGAGCGTACAATCTAAGGTTCCTAACCCTCAAGGAGCGTACAATCTAAGGTCCCCAACCCTCAAGGAGCGTAGAATCCAAGGTCCCTAACCCTCAAGGGGCGTACAATCTAAGGTCCCCAACCCTCAAGGAGCGTACAATCTAAGGTTCCTAACCCTCAAGGGGCGTACAATCTAAGGTCCCCAACCCTCAAGGAGCATACAATCTAAGGTCCCTAACCCCAAGGACACAGGGGCCCCATGATCCCTTACTGCCCGGGGGCCCCATGAGTTGTCAGTCCACCTCTGCTTCCTGTACTGTGCGGGATGACGTCACTTCCTGCCCCGCCCGAAGCTGATCATTAATTTTCACAGAAGAATATACAGTATACTGGAAAAAACAAAAAACAGAAAGAAGGAGCGCCGTGCGGGAAGATGCCTATAGGGCCGGTTCACACTATAGAAAAGCAATCCCGATGCGTTCTGGATGAGTTTTTGCATGCACGTTCTTGATGCGTTCCGGTGCGGTTTTGATGCGTTTTTGACGTGTTCAAGTGTGTTTTTTATGCATTCCAGTTCATTTTATCCCCACTCTTTTTCTTCAATTTAAATAGGAACATGTGAGTTCCAGTGCATTTATGGTGCGTTCTGTTGCGTTTATGATGCGTTTTACCGCGTTCTACTACAGTTCTGAGCAGAAAAAATGCAGCCTGTTCTACTTTTTTTTTGTGCAACCGGCACGCACTGAAACTCCAAGCGCTGATGTGAACTATTTATTTATTATAGGTACTTATATATCGCCGTCAATTTACGCCGCGCTTTACATATATATTGTACATTCACATCAGTCCCCGCCCCTGAGGAGCGTACAATCTAAGGTCCCCAACCCTCAAGGGGCGTACAATCTAAGGTCCCCAACCCTCAAGGGGCGTACAATCTAAGGTCCCCAACCCTCAAGGGGCGTACAATCTAAGGTCCCCAACCCTCAAGGCGCGTACAATCTAAGGTCCCCAACCCTCAAGGAGCGTAGAATCCAAGGTCCCTAACCCTCAAGGGGCGTACAATCTAAGGTCCCCAACCCTCAAGGAGCATACAATCTAAGGTCCCCAACCCTCAAGGGGCGTACAATCTAAGGTCCCTAACCCTCAAGGGGCGTACAATCTAAGGTCCCCAACCCTCAAGGGGCGTACAATCTAAGGTCCCTAACCCTCAAGGAGCGTACAATCTAAGGTCCCTAACCCTCAAGGAGCGTACAATCTAAGGTCCCTAACCCTCAAGGAGCGTACAATCCAAGGTCCCTAACCATCAAGGGGTGTACAATCTAAAGTCCCTAACTCACATCCATACATACACATATTAGGGACAATTTAGACAGGAGCCAATTCACCTCCCAGCATGTCTTTGGGGTGTGGGAAGAAACCCACACAGGCACAGGGAGAACATGCAAACTCCAGGCAGGTGGTGCCATGGTTTGGATTCGAAACAACGACCTGAGTACTGCCAGGCCAGGGGCGGACTAGCAACTCATGGGGCCCCCGGGCAATAAGGGATCATGGGGCCCCTGTGTCCTTGCCCACACTCAAACCACACCAAAAAAAGCCTATGAAAAGTACCAGGGGCATCTCATGAGGCCCCCTACTGACTCTGGGCCCTCGGACAGTGCCCGAGTTCCCGAATGGTTGGTCCGCACCTGTGCCAGGCGGATGTGCTAGTCATTTAGCTGCTGTGCTGCCCATATGACATTGACAACCAGATCACCGACTTTCTGTGCGTTTTGGATGCAGAAAAAAAGCAACTGAACCGCATGGAGTGTGAACCGGCCCTTAGGAAGGACTCTATAAAGAAGAGTATTTCTTTCTCTCGTATGAAATGTTACATTGTAGAAATCAATCGATTTGTGCAAACTGGAAAACGACTCACATTTCAGCCGCACTCAGGTCTGCTGTGTCTCGGTAACCTTCGTTGTCAGCAAACACTTCAGGCTTAAGAATACATAACAAGGTGAAGAGGATCCGCGAGCAGCCCTGTGAATGGAGTGGTGTGAACGGCGTGTCAAAACAGGGGCCACAAAACAGCTTGACCTCCCATAACTGGCCACCAGGGATTAGCCATGAAGCTTCGGGTCAACCACGGCCTTTAGAAGCACGGCACGTCTGCACATCATGTACAACATGCAGTACGACGGAACTCCTCATTGTACATCATCTGTGCTCTTCTTGTAGGTTCAGCTCCTCTGTTCGCTGAAACTCTTCTTGCTGTTTATATTGAAAAGCATACTCTACCTTCAAGAGAATCAAGACCATGGTTCATGGTACACCGAGGATGAGCTCAGATGGGTTCAGATACTTTCCTGAGCTATCCCTCCATGTCCCCATCACAGTGCTCATACCCATCAGGTGTCCCCATCACAGTGCTCATGCCCATCAGGTGTCCCCATCACAGTGCTCATGCCCATCAGGTGTCCCCATCACAGTGCTCATGCCCATCAGGTGTCCCCATCACAGTGCCCATACCCATCAGGTGTCCCCATCACAGTGCTCATATCCATCAGGTGTCCCCATCACAGTGCTCATACCCATCAGGTGTCCCCATCACAGTGTTCATATCCATCAGGTGTCCCCATCACAGTGTTCATATCCATCAGGTGTCCCCATCACAGTGCTCATACCCATCAGGTGTCCCCATCACAGTGTTCATATCCATCAGGTGTCCCCATCACAGTGCTCATGCCCATCAGGTGTCCCCATCACAATGTCTGCATTCATCAGGTGTCCCCACCACAGTGTCTCCATCCAGCAGCTGTTCCCACCACAGTGTCCCCATCCATCAGGTGTCCCCACTACAATGTCCGCATCCATCAGGTGTCCTCATCACAGTGCCTCCATCCATCAGGTGTCCCCATCACAGTGTTCATATCCATCAAGTGTCCCCATCACAATGTCCGCATCCATCAGGTATCCCCATCACAGTGTCTCCATCCAGCAGCTGTTCCAATCACAGTGTCTCCATTCATCAGGTGTCCCCATCACAGTGTTCATATCCATCAGATGTCCCCACCACAATGTCCGCATCCATCAGGTGTCCCCATCTTAGTGTCTCCATCTATCAGGTGTCCCCATCCAGCAGCTGTTTCCACCACAGTGTCCCATGACACTAGGTGTCCTTATCCATCAGGTGTCCCCATCGCAGTGTCCCCATCCATCAGAGCTATACCCCTCTTCCCCCTTGTACTCACAGATCCCAAGTGCTGTTCCCTCCTGTAATGAAGGTAGCTCCTCCTTTCTCTCTGCTGCTGCGACTGAGATGAGTTCTCAGTCTCAGTGCGAGTTCTCTTCCTCTCTCCAGCATCAGCCAGCTGCTTGAAGATCAAAAGATCTGTCAAAGAAGATCGGCACAAGGAGCCATTTTGCCACTGCACACCTCTACCCCCCCAATATAGCATCATGGCTTCCCCCCTGGGCCTAACCCTGATGCACCTGGGGCCCCTGGGCAGAGCCAGGGTGTTCCTATTCATTAAAACGGCCCTGCCTGTCACAGGATCACATTCAATACACACGGGGTACCTTTACCCTGTGCCGTATTCAACCACGGCTTTTAGAAGCACGGCACATCTGCACATCATGTACAACATGCAGTATGACGGAACTCCTCATTGTACATCATCTGTGCTCTTCTTGTAGGATCAGCTCCTCTGTTCGCTGAAACTCTTCTTGCCGAGGCTCTACTCTTCTTGCCGAGGCTCTACTCTTCGTGCCGAGGCTCTACTCTTCGTGCCGAGGCTCTACTCTTCGTGCCGAGGCTCTACTCTTCGTGCCGAGGCTCTACTCTTCGTGCCGAGGCTCTACTCTTCTTGCCGACATTCTACTCTTCTTGCCGAGACTCTACTCTTCTTGCCGAGACTCTACTCTTCTTGCCGACATTCTACTCTTCTTGCCGAGACTCTACTCTTCTTGCCGAGACTCTACTCTTCTTGCCGAGACTCTACTCTTCTTGCCGACATTCTACTCTTCTTGCCGAGGCTCCACTCTTCTTGCCGAGGCTCTACTCTTCTTGCCGAGGCTCTACTCTTCTTGCCGAGGCTCTACTCTTCTTGCCGAGACTCCACTCTTCTTGCCGAGATTCCACTCTTCTCGCTGAGGCTGTACTCTTCTTGCTGAGACTCTACTCTTCTTGCCATTTATATTGAAAAGAATACTCCAGGAAGTCTTTGGCGGAAGGTTTGGATTGTTGTTCCAACGTAATGCAAATCTCATGGACACCGGAGTACAGAGATGATAAATTGGGGGGTGAATGGTTCAAAGAACTGTGAATGGACCACGAGTTGCCAATGTTGGTGGTAATAGCAGGACGGGATCCTTTGTCAGGTGATTTGCATGCCAGGCACCCCACATTGGAAGCACCCAGTTATGGTCTCAAGTGGTGGTTTGTGGCAATACGACATTACACGTATATCCAAGAGAACATTTTCATAAAAGAATTAGCTTTATCACATACACATATTTTGTATAAGATACAGAAATGTTACAGGAACATCCCTCCTGAAAGGATTAAATGGAATATAACTGAATCCATTTTGTATACACTAATACAAGATGCTAGTTTAACATACATATATGAGATATGTGCACACTAACAAAACTGTCTATGTCAGCTTCATGTAGAAATGAGTGTTTTTGCAAACCCTTACAAAAAAGCAGATAAGGTTTACTCTCACTTCTGAAAAGTTTTAACCACAACTTGGGTGTTGGGTCAGATTACAGCCATGGTCTGGGTGTTGGGTCAGATTACAGCCATGGTCTGGGCGTTGGGTCAGATTACAGTCATGGTCTGGGCGTTGGGTCAGATTACCGTCATGGTCTGGGTGTTGGGTCAGATTACAGCCATGGTCTGGGTGTTGGGTCAGATTACAGCCATGGTCTGGGCGTTGGGTCAGATTACAGCCATGGTCTGGGTGTTGGGTCAGATTACAGCCATGGTCTGGGCGTTGGGTCAGATTACAGCCATGGTCTGGGCGTTGGGTCAGATTACAGCCATGGTCTGGGTGTTGGGTCAGATTACAGCCATGGTCTGGGTGTTGGGTCAGATTACAGTCATGGTCTGGGTGTTGGGTCAGATTACAGTCATGGTCTGGGTGTTGGGTCAGATTACAGCCATGGTCTGGGTGTTGGGTCAGATTACAGCCATGGTCTGGGCGTTGGGTCAGATTACAGCCATGGTCTGGGTGTTGGGTCAGATTACAGCCATGGTCTGGGTGTTGGGTCAGATTACAGCCATGGTCTGGGCGTTGGGTCAGATTACAGCCATGGTCTGGGCGTTGGGTCAGATTACAGCCATGGTCTGGGCGTTGGGTCAGATTACAGTCATGGTCTGGGCGTTGGGTCAGATTACCGTCATGGTCTGGGTGTTGGGTCAGATTACAGCCATGGTCTGGGTGTTGGGTCAGATTACAGCCATGGTCTGGGTGTTGGGTCAGATTACAGCCATGGTCTGGGCGATAGACCAGATATGGTGTGATAGATAAAGCAGAAGAGTGAAAATGCAAACCTCATACAAATAATTGTTGAGTTAAGGTAAAATAATGTACATGTATTTGATTGGATGGTCTGAGGGTGTGTTTGCCTAAAGACTACAGTATAATAACCCCGATGTTATGCCAATAAAACTGAAGTGTTTGCAATCGCAACTGAGGTGATTTGAGTGCATTCACTTTCCGAGATCTCGTAGCTGTGTCCAGGTGTGACCGTTGGTATCTTGAGGGGGCCCCCAAGGAAAAGGAAAAAGACCACCTACCTACTTTCACCTCCGATAATATTCCTACAAAAGAACTTTCTTCACAAAGTCAAAGACCACTCAGGAAAGAAGAGAAAGTCACTCCGACGCGTTTCGTTAGTTCCACATTTTATGTCTTAAAAACTTATGTCAGAGCAATATATAGAATAGAAGACATCTGAGATGAGATACTTGGATCCAGGTCCTGGCAAAATGTACCATCCAAGAAACCAAGAGTGGTCAGATGTAAATCACCAGGAACCAAAGGCAACAAAGAAGCACCAAATATCCCCCCAATTGGACGAGTCAAAATCAGGCCAACATGCAAAATAGATGGGATTTCACTCGATGATAAATGTGACAATTCGAAGCAATAAAATGGAAAATTGAGATACTATTTCCTTCAATATATGGAGATATAATACAGTGAAGGAAATGCGTATTTGCTCCCCTGCTGATGGTGAATGTTCAACCCTCACACAAAAATGATCGGTCTAAAAATCAAATGGTAGGTGTCAGGGGCAGACTGACCATTGGAGCACTCGGGCACTGCCGGAGGGCCCAGGGTCAGTAGGGGGCCCCATGTCATGCCCCTGGTACCTTTTTTATAGGCTTTTTTAGGTGTGCATTGAGTGTGGGCAAGGACACAGGGGCCCCATGATCCCCTATTGCCCGGGGGGCCCCATGAGTTGTCAGTCTGCCCCTGGTCGGTGTATTGTAACACTGAGAGACAGAATACAACAACAAATTCAGCAGAAATGCGTCTAACAAATGATGACGGATCTGCATGTTCATGAGGGAAAGAAGGATTTGATCCCCTATCATTCAGCAGGATTTCTGGCTCCCAGGTGTCTTTCATACAGGTAACAAGCTGAGATTAGAAGCAGTCTCTTAAAGGGAGTGCTGCTAATCTCATTGTGTTACCTGTATAAAAGACACCTGTCCACAGGAGCCATCAAACCATCAGATTCCAAACTCTCCACCATGGCAAAGACCAAAGAGCTGTCCAAGGATGTCAGGGACAAGATGGTAGACCTACACAAGGCTGGACTGGGCTACCAAACTATGGCCAAGCAGCTTGGTGAGAAGGTGACAACAGTTGGTGCAATCATTCACAAATGGAAGAAACACAAAACAAGTGTCAGTCTCCCTAGGTCTGGTGCACCATGCAAGATCTCACCTCGTGGAGTGTCAATGATCATGAGAACAGTGAGGAATCATCCCAGAACTACACGTGAGGATCTTGTCAATGATCTCCAGGCAGCTGGGACCACAGTCACCAAGAAAACAATTGGTAACACACTACGCCGACAAGGACTGAAATCCTGCAGTGCCCGCAAGGTCCCTCTGCTCAAGAAAGCACATGTCCAGGCCCGTCTGAAGTCTGCCACTGAACATCTGAATGATGCAGAGGAGGACTGGTGGGAAGTGTTGTGGTCACAGGAGACCAAAATCCAGCTCTTTGGCATCAACTCAACTCGCCGTGTTTGGAGGAGGAGGAATGCTGCCTATGACCCCAAGAACACCATCCCAACTGTGAAACATGGTGGTGGAAACATTCTGCTTTGGGGGTGTTTTTCTGCTAAGGGGACAGGACAACTGCACCACATCAAAGAGATGATGGACGGGGCAATGTACCCTCAAATCTTGGGTGAGAACCTTCTTCCCTCAGCCAGGGCATTGAAAATGGGTGGTGGATGGGTGTTCCAGCATGACAATGACCCAAAACACACGGCCAAGGCAACAAAGGAGCGGCTCAAGAAGAAGCACATTAAGGTCCTGGAGTGGCCTAGCCAGTCTCCACACCTTCATCCGACTGAAAATCTGTGGAGGAGCTGAAAGTTCGAGTTGCCAAACGTCAGCCACCAAACCTTAATGACTTGGAGAGGATCTGCCAAGAGGAGTGGGCCAAAATCCCTCCTGAGATGTGTGCGAACCTGGGGGCCAACTCCAGGAAATGTCTGACCTCTGTGATTGCCAGCAAGAGATTTGCCACCAAGTACTAAGTCATGTTTTGTGAAGGGGATCAAATCCTTCTTTCCCTCCTGAACATGCAGATCAGTCATCATTTGTTAGACGCATTTCTGCTGAATTTGTTGTTGTATTCTGTCTCTCAGTGTTACACCGAACATTCCATTGTTAGACCGATCATTTCTGTGTGAGGGGCGAACATTCCATTGTTAGACCGATCATTTCTGTGTGAGGGGCGAACATTCCATTGTTTGACCGATCATTTCTGTGTGAGGGGCGAACATTCCATTGTTAGACCGATCATTTCTGTGTGAGGGGCGAACATTCCATTGTTAGACCGATCATTTCTGTGTGAGGGGCGAACATTCAACATCAGCAGGGGAGCAAATACGCATTTCTTTCACTGTGTGTACAGCCCCCCTCACACCAGCCATGATCTGCTTGCATTATATAGAGAGGCACAGAGAGCCAGTGATGACATCACTGGGTCAAAACTAAGGTTTTTTATGCCAACAGAAAGGTTTTCTCCAAAAGTTTTTCTAACCGGTTGACCGATTGAGAGGAGGAGGGGAAGCCAGAGAGTGGAGGAGGGGAAGCCAGGGAGCGGAGGAGGGGAAGCCAGGGAGCGGTGGAGGGGAAGCCAGGGAGCGGAGGAGGGGAAGCCAGGGAGCGGAGGAGGGACAGCCAGGGAGCGGAGGAGGGGGAGCCAGGGAGCGGAGGAGGGGAAGATGAGATATAAGCAGATTAAACTCTTCACCTTCTCACCATTCCTGGATGATCGGAAGAAGTCGGAGAAATGTCCTCTGACCCGCAAATAGCAATTTATTTTAAAATATATTTGAGATGCAGAGCTCCGCCCAGGAGAAGACGTGATGAATATTCCGCCATGAAGACAAATCGCAGTAAAGGGGTTGTCCCCTGAGTGTATATATCTTGTATCTGTGTTCAAATAAAGCAGTCTAGCTCCTGGTTTACTTCCAGATTGGTGTCGTCTAGTCTTGTATGGTCAGCGTTGGTGTCAGTGGTCGGTGATCGGACAGATTGGTATCATCTAGTCTTGTATGGTCAGCGTTGGTGTCGGTGGTCGGTGATCGGACAGATTGGTATCATCTAGTCTTGTATGGTCAGCGGTGGTGTCGGTGGTCGGTGTTCGGACAGATTGGTGTCGTCTAGTCTTGTATGGTCTCTGTGGTGTCAGTGGTCGGTGATCGGACAGATTGGTGTCGTCTAGTCTTGTATGGTCAGCGGTGGTGTCGGTGGTCGGTGATCGGACAGATTGGTGTCGTCTAGTTTTGTATGGTCAGCGGTGGTGTCGGTGGTCGGTGTTCGGACAGATTGGTGTCGTCTAGTCCTGTATGGTCAGCGTTGGTGTCGGTGGTCGGTGTTCGGACAGATTGGTGTCGTCTAGTCCTATATGGTCAGCGGTGGTGTCAGTGGTCGGTGATCGGACAGATTGGTGTCGTCTAGTCTTGTATGGTCAGCGGTGGTGTCGGTGGTCGGTGTTCGGATGGGGAAGAGGTATTATAACGGAAGTACCCAAGTGCAGTCTATGGTCGGTTCTGTTACAACCAGCAACAGGCCAGTACGGTGATCTGTCATCAGAGGATGCTAGCTTATTTGAAAGCCTTCTTATTGGTTAATCAAAGTCATCTGACCATAGTTCAAAGGTCACGCAGTGCACTATTGGTAACTGCCCTGTAGTAGATATACAGAATCACATATATATATATATATATATATATATACGGCTACAGGGCGGCACGGGTGCGCAGAATCACATATATATATATAGCTACAGGGCGGCACGGGTGCGCAGAATCACATATATATACGGCTACAGGGTGGCACGGGTGTGCAGAATCTCATATATGAAAGTAAAGATAAAAGTGAGCGCTAGATGGAAAAGCTGCTATGCGCCAATAAGTACCAAACAACTTAAAAAAAGAACATATAAAAGAGAAGGGCGCAGCGCTAGAACACAATATAATTAAACCATACACATATAAAATGGTGACAAAGTGCCAAAAACTGTGCATAAGAATAATGATAGTCCTTTAAACATCAAATGGTGACTGAAAAAACGTGCGTCTTCCGGTGATCAGAGTAACTGAATCATGCACTCACCAGATGCATAATTCAAATATGCATATAGATGGTATCCCGATATCCATACGCAGTTATCTCATAAACGGATCTGGTCATCATCTAAGCACAGCAGTCCATCCAAAGAATCCTCTTGTGAATCGTGTGTTGCCACACTAGGACACCCCTCAGCTGTCCCCTAAGAGACTCTGCAAGTATTAAACTCAGCAGGGTCCTGCCTGTTGGTGTCCAAAGTGCCGTTCCGGAGCCACCAATGTGCCCCCCACCGACGTCTACAATCCGCTTCCCTCCGTCGCCTCCCCACCCGGCTCCCCTCTGTCTCCCCCGACTAGCCCGGACTCCTCCTGACGTCACTAGCTCCGCCCCCGGCACTCGCAGTGTCCTGATAGAAGGCGAGGAGGGGCAGTGGAGCACTCGGATTCCTATGATTGGCTGCGGGGACTGTCAGTTCCAAAGAGGGAACATTCCAAATTTTGTGCGCAGAATCACATATATATACGGATACAGGGCGGCACGGGTGCGCAGAATCACATATATATACGGATACAGGGCGGCACGGGTGTGCAGAATCACGTATATATACGGATACAGGGCGGCACGGGTGCGCAGAATCACGTATCCTCTGTCCCGTCTCAGGATCTTCTTTGAGATTTTAGCGGCTAGGCTTAGATTTGCGCTAATTCCCTCCATCTTGTCTCCACGACGCGCAAGATTTCCAGGAAACTGTCTCCTGACTGCATTATACTTCAATATAAAACAGTTACATTGTAACGACTCGAAGATGAAAGACGAGCCGCCATGTTATTCCACCAAAACGATTGAGTTCTCTGCGGCATGCGACTGCCGGATCAACGCGTCATATCTGCAGAAGAATGACCCCTCCCCCTCCAGGTCATCAGAGTTCAGTGACCTCACAACCCCGGTGGGCAACGTGCAGCATAATTGGGTAATTACCTATCGAACCTCCTCCAGGATATGGGGTCTGAACAATGGAGGCAGTGATAGACGATTGATATGCCGCATGATTCCTAACAGCGCGTGCGAACAAGAAGTCATGTTTATGGGTCATGAATGTTTATGTCCCGGACGCTGATCAATCTCTGCTCCTAAATATGTCCATTTATCGGGTGATAACCCGTCACTGAGTGCAAATAACAACCTCATTATCACCCGGCAGGATACAAAACATTCCAAATGTGACATTTACATCCAATAATGGAACTGCTCAGTAATCGCAGGCCAGTGTCTGACGGCTGAGAAGCATCAGGACCAATGGGAAACCTGGCGGGGAGGAAACTGTAGTCTAAGGACTCACACTGAGGGGCAGTAAAAACAAAAAACACATGGTTACCCACATGGAAGAAAAATATATTTGAAATGCTACAATTTTGGCCGTATTCTATATATATACTCTGTGTTGGAATGCGTTTTTATTACAAAATATATGAAAAATAATTTTAAAAATACATTTATTCTACATTTTTGGAATGCATTTTCAAATATATGTGAAGAAGAAGGAGAAAGGAAGGAAGGAAGGAAGGAAGGAAGAGGAAGAAGAAGAAGAAAGAAGGAAGAAGAAGAGGAAGAAGAAGCAGAAAGAAGGAAGGAAGAAGAAGGAGGAAGAAGATGGAGGAAGGAAGAAGAAGGAGGAAGAAGAAGGAAGAAGAAGGAGGAAGGAAGAAGAAGGAGGAAGAAGAAGGAGGAAGGAAGAAGAAGGAGGAAGTAGAAGGAAGAAGGAGGAGGAAGGAAGAAGAAGGAGGAAGAAGAAGGAGGAAGAAGAAGAAGGAAGAAGAAGAAGGAGGAAGAAGAAGGAGGAAGAAGAAGAAGGAGGAAGAAGAAGGAGGAAGAAGAAGGAAGAAGAAGAAGGAAGAAGAAGAAGAAGAAGAAGGAGGAAGAAGAAGGAAGAAGAAGAAGGAAGAAGAAGGAGGAAGAAGAAAGAAGAAGGAAGAAGATTTTGAGAGGATGTGGCCTGGTATGATTCAGGAAGGGGGGGGGGGGGGCACTTGCTCATCTGCCCCCTTTCCTGACCTGCTGGGCTGCATGCTCAGAAAAGGGTCTGGTATGGATTTTGGGGGGGTCCCCAAAGCCATTTTTAAAAAAAAATATGTTGGTGTTGAGGTTCCCCTCAAAATCCACACCAGACCTGAAGGGCTTGGTATGGATGGGGGGGGACCCCAAGCAATTAAAAAAACAATGTTCAGGGGCGCATGCGCGGCCAGGGACAATGGCGGCCGCACTTTAAGTGAGCTCCGCTCATCCCGGCAAGCGAAGACTCACCCGACACTTGCCTCCGCTCCTCTTCCGCTGCGGGTGAGTCACCCGTACTCTGCACCCGGCCCGGCACCTGAGCGAAGGCTTGATGGGGAAGATAGGGCGCTGGAGGCCCCCCTGCCCGCAACCACGTGACCCGCGGCCCTCGCCGCTCCGGAGGTTCCTCTCCAGGCCACAATCCCCAGCCTCAGGTATGACTGAGAGCCCAGGGAGAGATCGCGGCCCCCCGGTGGTCGCAGACAGTACTGCACCCACAGACACTCCAGCCTCTGCCCTGACACACTCCCTGCTGGAGGACTATGAGCCCCAGCATGCTACTGCAAGGGCTGCGGAGCACTCTGCCTCAGAGAAGCATCCTCTTTCCACCCTGGCACCTCAACAGGCCACCCAGTCACCTTCCCTCACATTGTCAGCGTTGGATGACAAGCTACAAAATTTTTTGCGCAACATTACCGCGTCCATATCCGCTGAAATTGGAAAGCTGGCCTTGGAGCTTAGAGGGGAAATTACCCAGATTGGAGACCGCACGGACAGACTGGAAAATGAGTTTGATGATCTGGTACAATACGTCCACGTGCTGGAGGAGGATAACGCTTATCTGAAGCATTCCATGTCCCAAATGCAGCTCCAGCAAGAGGATCTGGAAAACAGGGAACGGCGCCAAAATATCCGTATCCGCGGTATGTCCGAGTCTATTGCAGACGCACAGTTGCACCGTCATCTTCTGTCCTTCTTTACCACGACTGCACCCTTGGTTCCAGAGGCAGATTGGCGTATGGATAGGGCTCACCGCTCCTTGGGCCCAGAACCTGCTGAAGGCACCAGATCTCGCGATGTTATTGTTCGCTTTCATTTTTTTCAAAGCAAAGAAGCTCTACTTTCTGCTGTTCGCCATAAATCGTCTCTGGAATTTCAGGGGGACAGACTCCAACTCTTCTGCGACCTGTCCCCGATTACACTGGCTAAGCGACGAGATCTGAAACCGATCACCACACATCTTCAACAACACCGAGTCCCTTACCGCTGGGGGTTTCCCTTTCGGCTGATCGTAACTAGGGACAATACCCAAGTTGTGCTCCGTGATCTTCATGAGGCGGACTCCTTCTTAAAACGCCTGGGACTTCCACCTCTGTCTGAAGATGTATCCCCACTGCCACCAACTCCGTCTCGTCCATCCGCTACCCCCAACAAGATCTGGACCCCAGTTCGCAGAGGTCGGAAGAGACTTTCTCGTACCCCACAACGTCCGCGTCTTCCTCGGTCAACTGATCCACCTGTTTGACGATTCTCTGGGGCGCCCTTCTGAATCCGGTGATGAACCTTCCTTCCTGGGTTTTTGGTTCTTTTTGTCTTTACATAATTTTCCCACAGGTTTACCTTATCTGTCCGGCCAAATTGTCGGGTGTTTTTCATGGTTGATTTTTTTTTTTTTTCTGGCCGGGCTTGACGATCTTTCCGATGTCCTGGTTGTCGTGTTGCCCCCGACTTTGTCTAGCCATAGGCCTAGACGACTTGGGTCCCATTGTTATCCCCGAGTTTATATCCTTGCGGATACTTATTAGTGTTAGTTCTCTGTTTTTTGTTTTTTATACTATTACTTTGCACTGTACTGTGTTATTCAACTGTCTTATGTTTTTTGTTTTTCACTATATTACATCGATGGTATTCCATTCATTTTTCATGCTATTACATGTAGGTCAGTTGTCGTTGTTTCATAATGGCGTTGAGGTTTCTGTCATATAAGTCAAGGGCCTCAACTCCATTCAAAAACGGTGGATGGCTTTGAGGGAATTCCGATCCTCTGGAGCAGACATTATTTTTGTCCAAGAAACCCATTTTAAATCAACTGGCTCTTTTCGTTTTGCCTCGAGATTTTTTTCCCAAGCCTACTCGGCCTTTAATCCTTCTGGGAAGGCCGGGGTGGCAATCCTTATTGGGTCACACTGCTCCCTTCGGGTTGTTTCCTCCAAGGTTGACCATCAGGGTCGTTTTATTATTTTAGAGTGTATGCATGGCGAGACTCCCCTTGTTCTGTTGAATTTATATGCTCCCAATACAGGTCAACTGCAATTCCTATCCCAAACGCTCGCTAATCTAGACTCTATTACTACCTCACAGGTGATTGTAGGGGGAGATTTTAATCTGATTGTTTCCCCCCATAAAGACAGGAAAGTGCTTTTTGAGTCCACCCCCTCGAAGCGGCAATGCTCCTCTTCAAAATCTTTCCGTAAATTGATTAGGGAGCATCGTCTCTTTGACGCTTGGCGGATTAAACACCCCCTTCATAAACAATTTACATTTTACTCCAACCCTCACCGTAGTTATTCCCGCCTAGATCATTTTTTCATCTCTGTCTCTTTGCTCCCACTTCTGGTTTCCTCTGAAATCAGTCCCATCACTTGGTCTGATCATGCCTCTTTGACCTTAAATCTTTTTTTTCCCCCTGCTATGCCCAAACCGTGTCACTGGCGCCTTAATGAGACATTTCTTTCCACAGACCATCTTAGGGATGAATTGTCACGGGGACTCGATACATACTTTACTTTTAATGTCGGTTCCGTAACTTCTTCCTCATCTCTGTGGGAGGCCCACAAGGCGGTTTTCCGTGGACTCTGTATCTCCATGGGTTCCCGTTTAAAAAAGTCCTCGGCGAGTGCTAGGGCCTCTCTCATACAACAGCTCTTGTTGGCGGAACGTCAGTTACTGAATAAGCCATCTATTTCAGGGCTTCAGGAGGTAACATTTCTACGTGACCGAATTAAAGCCCTTGACTCCAGTAAGACTGCTCAATCTCTCCTTTGGGTTAGACAGAAATTTTATGAATTTTCTAACAAGCCACACCGTATGTTAGTCAACCGTCTCAAAGCCCAGTCCCCCTCCACGATGCCCGACCTTCTAATACAGCCTGATGGATGCCCTACTTATGATCCTCGGGCCATGGCAACCCTTTTTGGCTCATTCTATGGGAAATTGTATAACTGTTTAACCCCGGACCTTCACCCTTCTCTCACACAACCATCGTTTGATAATTTTTTTGACCCCTTGCTACTTCTGAGAGTATCACCCTCAGACATTGACGCTCTTAATGCGGATATTACACTAGAGGAATTATTGGATACAATTAAACACCTCCCTTCTCGTAAAGCCCCGGGACCAGACGGACTGCCCTACTCCTACTATAAATCTTTTATTGGTACTCTGGCCCCTCATCTCCTATCCCTTTACCAAGATCTATTTAAGGGAATCATACCCCAGACTGACTTCTCCCGTGCATATATCTCGGTTATTCCTAAGCCTGATAAGGATCACTCTATCATAGATAACTATCGCCCTATTGCCCTACTTAATTCCGATTATAAGATTTTTACTAAAATCTTGGCCAATCGACTATCCGGTATTATTTCCAAGCTCATTCACAGAGATCAGGTGGGCTTTGTACCTGCCAGACAGGCTGCGGATAACACCAGGAGATCTATTGATCTGGTTGATCTGGTCAACCGTTCCTCTACCCCTGCTGTGTTATTGAGCTTGGATGCCCAAAAAGCCTTTGACCGTGTAAGCTGGCCTTACATGTTCATGGTTTTGGAGCGATTTGGTTTCAGGGGTTCATTTGTTGCAGCTTTGAAGGCCCTTTATTCATCCCCTTTCTCACAGGTCAGATTAACTTCCTTTCTCTCACCCCCCTTTCAGATGTCAAATGGCACTCGTCAGGGATGTCCACTCTCTCCCCTGCTGTTCATTCTCTGTCTGGAGCCATTGGCAGTTGCCATCAGGTCGAATCCGGATATCCGGGGGATACAATCCCATTCTCATGAGTACAAATTATCATTATTTGCAGATGACATCCTCCTCACACTTACGAGTCCCCACACCTCTTTACCGATTTTGCACAAAATTTTGAAACAATTTGGGGCTTTATCAGGTTATAAGGTCAACACGTCCAAAACTGAGGCACTTCCAATACATGTTTCTCCTGTTGTTCTTTCCTCCCTTCAGGCAGCCTTTCCCTACCGGTGGTGCACCCACTCTTTAAAATATTTAGGCACCAACCTTACTTCCTCTTACCAATCCATATACGAGGCCAATTTTCCCCCACTGTTTATAGCAATTTCTCGCTCCCTGAAACACTGGGATGCCTTGCCTATCTCTTTCCTCGGTCGTATTAATGTCTTAAAAATGACCGTACTACCCAAACTTTTATATCTGTTTGCAACCCTCCCCGTACCCATTCCTATGTCCAAGCTTCACTCCCTTCAGAAATCTTTCTTACATTTTATTTGGCACAACAGGAGGCACAGGATTGCTCGTTCTGTTCTGCTTTCCCTACGTTCTAGGGGAGGCTTGGGAGCACCGGATATAATAACTTACTATTTTGCAACCCACCTTCGCTTTCTTCTGTCATGGTCCATTCACTACCCTCCCAATACATGGACTGAGATCGAGTCTTTACAATTGTCCCCAGTTCATCTGTGTTCCCTTCTCTGGTCGACCTCGGCGGTGGATGTCCATTCTTTTCGCCACTCACTCCTAGGCCCCATGCTTTTTTCATTGACTGTTTGGCAGAAATGTAAGGCTAAATTCACATTGGCCTCTGATTGCTCCCCACTGACAAATATCCTTCATAACCCTAATCTTCCAGACAATATGGCCAAGTCCCGGATGTCTCTTTGGGTAGTATCTAACCTTTTTCAACTACGTCACCTGGTACACCCGGTGACTCGTAAGTTACATTCATTCTCGGATCTCCAGAGGAAAGCCTCTCTACCCCCTCATCATCTATATGTATACCTTCAAATACGCCACTTTTTCTCTACTCTATCACCCTCATTGAGCTTGGGGAAACCTACCCCCTTCGAACGTCTATGTATGGAAGGTCCCCATCAAAGGGGTATTGTCTCTAGCACCTATAAAATTCTTATGGAGGCCCCCCCTTTGTCCAATGACGCTCACCTTTATATGCGTAGGTGGTCTCAATTTATACAACGTGATATTGACTTGTTAACGTGGAAGAAAATATGGGACAATGCATCTAAATCCTCTATTTGTGTGGTTTTTAAGGAAAACATATACAAGATTATGATGTTGTGGTACAAAACCCCGGAAGTTCTTCATGTTTATAATCCGAGTGCTTCTCCTGCCTGCTGGCGCTGTAGTAGCGCTTCTGGCTCTCTTTATCATATTTTTTGGACCTGCAGCTCCATTGCTGCTTTTTGGGAAGAGGTCCGCTCCTTGTTGCAATCATTGTTGCAAGTTTCTCTCCCATTTGACCCACTGCATTTTTTGCTGGGCTTGCCATTCCCGGGTCTATCTAAACTGGCCAGAAAACTTGCTGCACATGTGCTAACCACGGCCAGGAGAAGTATTCCTATGTGTTGGTTATCCTCTACTCCACCTTCATTGCCAACTTTGTATAAACTTATTACCGATGTAAGACAGATGGAGTGTTTGACTGCTTCACATAGTGGTTCGTTTGCTGTATTTGAGATGATTTGGCTCCCGTGGGATACCTTCTCTTCCTCTATGCCAGCCCAAATTGTAAGACCATGATTTTTTTTTTTTTGCATTGTTACTATATGACTCCACTGGTCCTGACCAAATGTAATCTTAGCCATCGATGTACTTCTATGTTTTGCTTGTTTTATTTTCCCTTTGTTTTCTGTAACACTTGATTTACTTGAAAACCAATAAAAATTTGTTAATACAAAAAAAAAAAAAAACAATGTTCTAATTGTCGGCAATGCTGACAATTCTTTTTTCATTCAGCTGTCAGCGAGGAACCCCACTGACACCAGGAACCCCACTGACACCAGGAACCCCACTTGGCACCAGGAACCCCACTGACACCAGGAACCCCACTTGGCACCAGGAACCCCACTGACACCAGGAACCCCACTGACACCAGGAACCCCACTTGGCACCAGGAACCCCACTGACACCAGGAACCCCACTTGGCACCAGGAACCCCATTGACACCAGGAACCCCACTTGGCACCAGGAACCCCATTGACACCAGGAACCCCACTGACACCAGGAACCCCACTGACACCAGGAACATGAATGAATATCTCACTATGAACATATCGCCTGACTTCATCATGGAACTCCTGTCGGATTGTAGTCACTGATCGGGATCTCACCACATACTCAGATGCAGGGATATACCGCTCAGCATATTGTTTGTGATCGAACGTTCTTTAGGTCCGGATGTTCGCCCGTGCACCGAACGGGGGGGGGGGGGGTGTTCTGCCCATCACTAGCAGCAAGTAATTTATTTTTGATAAGGAAAGCAAAGGATGCCAAGTCCAGGGTCCAGGAGATCCCAACTTGCTTTGCATAACCTTCCCCTCTCACGTGGGTCCCTTTAGAAGACAAATAACGGACCCCCCGGAACCCCTCTTTAAGATTTTCCCCGGCCATGGTACTTGAACCGTGCGATTATCATGGTCCCTGCATGGAGAATCATACCCCCAAGTCCCGCATCCTGCACCCCCCACGTTTCTATCAGTAATACACAATTTGTATCTGGAATACAGATGGGGGGGGATGATTGACAGTCCCGGGATCTCCGAGGCGGGAGCCTCCTGTTTATGGGCAGAATTTGCATTGCTAATCTTCGAATAAACAGATAACTGAAAGTTTCGGCATTTTCAGATTACGGTGGAGAAGAGCATAGCGAGCCGGACGCGTGATTGATTGAGCGCTCGCCGGGCCGGATATACGATTGACCCGAGCTCAAGGTTGCAGACAATTTTTTATCGCCTTCCATTGGAAGACCTGTCAGCCGGAGATCTAATTTAGGACGGATTATGAATTAAGAAGCAGAATTTCCTAGAAAAGGCAAATGAGAGATAATACCTTGTGGGGAGCGCACTGGTGATGGGAGCCGCGCGTTGCCAAGGAGAAATCTCCTGCCGCGCGTCAATCGCAAAAAGGATGTTAAAGAGTACCTCCGACCTGTCTAAAATCAGAGCGAGATGCCGAGACCCCCCGAGCCATCTGAAATGTGAACAAAGGGGCACCATTGACAAAATACGGGCATGACCTGCACCCCATGACCGCTGGGCCAGGGTTGTGGGGGAGAGGCCCTTGTCTGGAACCAATATGGGGCAAGGTGTGCTGCTAGTCCCCCCCCCCCTACACCCACCCCCACACTCACCCACCTGCCCGCCTACATGCACTCCAATGATGGTTGCATGGAATGTAAACAAAGGGGCATAGATAGTGGCTGGCACCATTGACGAAATACGGGCATGACCTGCACCCCATGACCGCTGGGCCAGGGTTGTGGGGTACAGGCCCTTGTCTGTAACCAATGTGGGGCAGGGTGTGCTGCTAGCCCCCCCACTCACCCACCCCCCACACTCACCCGCCTACATGCACTCCAGTGATGGTTCCATGATTCTTCAGGCAGGTTTCCTGATAGTGACAACCATTAAATGTGTATTACAACAGCCACTTGTGTGGTCACTCCATAACAGAAATGACCTGAATGAGGAACGTAGACGCCAGGACTTCCCGCGCTGTCATCTGGAATAGGAACCAAGGGGTATAGATAATGGCCGACATATTGCAACACCCTACACCCCCATAACTACCGGGCCAGGGTTGTGGGGGAGAGGCCTTTGTCCGTAACCAATATGGGGGCAAGGTGTGCTGCTCGCCCCCCCCTACCCATTTACATGCACTCCAGTGATGGTTCCATGACAATTCTCCAAGAAGGGTTCCTGATCGTGACAACCACCAAACGTGTGTTAAAATGGCCACTTGTGTTGTCACTCTAAAACAGGAAGTTTTAGAAGAAGGGCCCCCAGACAATACTTGGTGGAATTGCCTGAATGAGAGACACCTAGACTCCCGGGGGGGGGGGGGGGACAGTGGCTGACATCATTGACTAGATATGGCCACCCCTTGCACCCAGGGCTTCTTTTAGAAACCACAGGGCCTCATACAGCCAATCTGACAGGCCCCCCTCCACCCACTAAGTTTACTATGCTTCAGTTATGAATGAACACAGTGAGTGATCAGTACCGATCACTCATTATGTTCATGCAGGAAAGAAAGGGGCTGGTAAATGCGACATCATTACCGGACCCTTCCCCCACTCTCCATCCTGAAGGATCCCATTGTGTGCTTGCAGGAGAGGAGGGAAGCCGGTAGCACTGCGGAGGTGGGGGCAACGGGCACCAGGGGGAAATATATAGTGGACAGGGTGGGTGTTGGGGGGGGAGGCAATTACCGGAACGGATCCCCTGTATGGCTCTCTCTGCAGCAGCTGAAAGCCATCAGGGAGGGAGAGGAGAAGAATCCAGCTTTTAGCTGCTGCAGAGAGAGCCATAGAGGGGACCGGTTCCAGTAATTGCCCCCTCCCCCCCCCACTATGGTGATCACCCTCCCTGCCCACATCCAATTCACCCAGCTGCCTAGGCCCCCCTGCTTTTCTGGGCCCTGTACAGGACTGGTGGTACCCCGTTATCCACGGCACTGCTTGTACCCCCCCACAACTACCAAGCCAGGGTTGTGGGCAAGAGGCCCTTGTCGTCATCATCAACGAGGGGACAAGGTGCTCTGCCAGGGCACCACCCTCCATCTACATGAACTCCAATGATGGCTGCATGACATTTCTCCGGCCTAGTTTCCTGATGGTGACCCCATCTAATGTGTATTACCGCCCGTTTGTGTTGTCACCCTATAACAGTTATCTCCTGAACCAGGACCACCAGGAAATGATGTGCGAGCTTAGGGGGTCCTACGCCCAACGGTCACTTACTTGTCAAAATCACTGCCACTGGCCTTGGAAGGAAGGCAATCCCGTCCCTACAGCAAACCAATAGGCCCAGGGCAGCCGCCCCTTCTGCCCACCCCCTGTCCCGGCCCTGAAGCCCACCCCTTGTCCCTCCCCTTCTGCCCACCCCCTGTCCCGGACCTTCTGCCCACCCCTTGTCCCGCCCCTTCTGCCCACCCCCTGTCCCGGCCCTTCTGCCCACCCCCTGTCCCGGCCCGGAAGCCCACCCCTTGTCCCGGCCCTTCTGCCCACCCCTTGTACCGGCCCGGAAGCCCATACTGGGACAGTTTCTGTAGCAATGACTTCATTACCAGCTGTCACATACCTACTGATGGTTGCTCTATGGATCCACAGACCGGGATTCCCCAGGACGTGGAGTCTAAGCCCCAGTCTGCTTGTTCACCAGAGCCCCTGATGGTGGGGATGGACTTGGAGCGGGCTGAGACCAGGTCGCGGCCCCCGGGTACACCCAACTGTAGTAGAGAGGACCGCCAGCGGGACGTAGCTGGGTAAGAGCCTGAAGTGAGGAGGCAGGGCAGATCTGAGCGGTAAAAGGATGGATCCGTGCAGGATGGATGGACGGAACACACCGTGAAGCAGTAGCGGAGTCAGACAGGCCGGGTCGGTAACTGTGGAGGCAGAATGGAACAGAGCAGCAGGCAGAGGATAGTCGGGTCACAGGCCATGTTCAGCAGCAGGAGGTCAGACAATCAGGAGCAGGCAGAAGAGTGGTCAAACGAGCCAGGGGGAGGGGCAGGAGATGGCCAGCAGGTATCAGGATCAGGCTGGGTTTGGCAACAAAGGTACACACACAGGATCAGGACACAAGCAGAGGATCAAGACCATACGGCAACTTGGACATTGCAATGGCCAGTTTAAATAGCCCGACAGGCGTGCCTGGGTCCTAGTGCCTGCCCGGCACCATCATTGGTGACAGGCGCGCCTGGGTCCAAGTGCCTGCCCGGCGCCATCATTGGTGACAGGCGCACCTAGGTCCTAGTGCCCGCCTACCTATATGTCTTTTCGGGATCCTGCGCATGTGCAGATTCGTGCGCCGCAGTGATCTTCTCGTTCCCTGACACCAGCCAATGGTACTGGCTCCTAGGGGGTCTGTTCTGAAGAAAAATTGGTGTGTGAACCCATATGGAAGAAAAATAAATGTGAAATATATTTAAAATACTACAATGTTGGCCGTATTCAATATGTTTCAAAATATATCTCAATATATATATATATATAATGCGTGTTGAAATGCATTTTAATTACAAAATATATGAAAAATATTTTTAAAAATACATTTCAAATATACTGCATGTCTTCAAAAATATATGTTAAAATGACTTTTTTATAGTTAAACAAAATCTGAAGAATATATTTAAAAAATATATACTTTAAAATTATGTATATTTTTTAAATTTATTCTTCAGATTTTTTTAACATACAAAAAAGTCATTTTTACATATATTTGTAAATGCGTTCCAAAAATGTAGATTTGTATTTTTAAAGACATACAGGATATTTGACATGTATTTTTAAAAATATTTTCCATATACTTTGTAATAAAAAGGCATTTCAACATGCAGTATATATATATTGAAATGTATTTTGAAATATATTGAATATGTCCAAAATTGTAGTATTTCAGATATATTTTTCTTCCATGTGGGAATATCTCAAGCACTCATGCAGCTGTCACAAATAATCTAAAAATAATAAAAACAAATGAATTTACATAATGAATAATTAAATATTAGCATTGAATGTTAATTATTAATGCTAAATATGTAAATAAAGACATTAACCCCTCCCCCTCCTGAGGATTTACCCCCCTTAATGACCACGCCTCTTTTTGCTACTCGGCGCTGCACTAATTCAACTGATAATTGCGCGGTCATGCAATGCTGCTTCCAAACCAAATTTATGTCCTTTTTTTCACACAAATAGAGCTTTCTTTCGGTGGTATTTGATCACCTGTGCGCTTTTTATTTTTCACGCTATAAACAAAAAAAGACAAAAAATGTTGAAGAAAAACAATATTTTTTACTTTTAGTCATAAAAAATATATAGTAAACTCAAAGTTGGTTATAAATTTAGGCCAAAATGTATTCTGCTCCATGTTTTTGGTAAAAAAATCCCACTAAGTGTATATTGATTGCTTTGTGTGAAGTTATAGCGTCTACAAACTATGGTATAGATACTGCAATTTACTCCATTTTTCTGCTATACAGCGCTGCGCTAGTTTAACGGACAATTGCGCGGTCATGCAATACGGTACATAAATGAAATTTACATCCTTTTTTTTCCCACAAATTGAGCTTTCCTTCGGTGGTATTTGATCGCCTGTGTGTTTTTTATTTTTTGCGCTATAAAAAAAAAAGGCTGACAATTTTGAAGCCAAAAAACAATATTTTGGACTTTTTGCTATAAAACATGTCCAGTAAAAAAAAATTAAAAATCAAATTTAGTCATAAATTTCTGCCATAATGCATTCTGCGACATGTCTTTGCTACAAAAATCCCAATACGTGTAAATTAATTGGTTTACGTGAAAGTTATAGCGTTTACAAATGGCGGGAAAGATACTGGGATTTTTAGTTTTTTTATACTAATAATGGCGGCGATCAGCAACTTATGGCGGCGATCAGTGACTTATGGCGGCGATCAGTGACTTATGGCGGCGATCAGGGACTTATGGCGGCGATCAGTGACTTATGGTGGCGATCAGTGACTTATGGCGGCGATCAGTGACTTATGGCGGTGATCAGGGACTTATGGCGGCGATCAGTGACTTATGACAGAACTACGGCGGACATTCTGACACTGGGGAGGGAACTGACTTGGGGTCACTGACATCCCCAGAGACACCAATACAGTGATCAGTGCAAAAAAAAAAAACACTGTCACTGTACTAATGGCACTGGGGAGGAAGGGGTTAACTTTATTATTCAGGGAAGGGTTAACTGTGTGAGGGGGAGTGTTTTACTAGGGGGCGGGGTGTGTACTGCAGGGGACACGCTGATCGGGACAGATAAACACTTCTCTCCCGATCAGCGTGTCAGGAGCTGTCAGGGAACTGACAGAGAGCACAGCTACTGCAGCCCTGCTCTCTGTCAGTGATTGCCGCTAATCGCCGGGACATAGCCGGTAATGGCCGGCTGTGACCCGGCGACTGACACCCGCGGCTGTAATCGGCGAAACAGGTGGGGCGGCGGTGCGCCTCACGCGCGCCCCTACCTGTTTTAAAAACACACGTTTTAAAATGTGCTTTTGCCCAGCCGTGCCGACCTGCCACGGTATTTCTACAGTGGCTGGGCGGCATGTGGTTAACCACTTCAGTACCGGGTCCTTTTACCCCCCCCCCCCCCCCGCTTAGGCCAGCTTTCAGCACTGTCAAACTTTGAATGACCATTGTGTGGTCATGCAACGCAGTACCCATATGACATTATATGCTTTTTTTTTGAGACAGATAGAGCTTTCTTTTGGTGGTATTTAATCACCTCGAGGTTTTTTTTTTTTTTTTGTTAAACAAATAAAGATGAAAAATATGAAAAAAAAACGTTTTTACGTCACATAACCAGTTACAGCAAACCGCCCCCCCCCCCAGGCCAGCTTCCAGCATTGTCGCACTTTGAATGACCATTGTGCGGTCATGCAACGCTGTATCCATATGAAATTTGTATCTTTTTTTTTTTTTAGACAGATAGAGCTTTCTTTTGGCGGTTTTTAATCACCACTGGGATTTTTTTTTATTTTTGTTAAACAAAAGCAAAAGATGGAAAATGAAAAAAAAAAACGTTTTTACGTTAAAACAGGTTTTTTTCCCTTTTGGGATAAATATTTTCCACAAATTGATAAAAGCCGATCGTTGTCAGCACTCCTGTCAGTGGTAAATGGTTTATCTCAACCCTGTAACTGCAAGAGAGCTTGTTCTTTTGAAAAACAACAGACTTACTAGATGGATTACTAGATGAAAAAAAAAAGAAGAAAAAACCTACGAAAGAAAACTAACGCAGCCATCAGATGTAAGAATTGGTAAACTGCAATATATGTAACGATTGCCTTTGGGTTTAATCCCGCCGTAATCTGCTGGATATGTATATGGAATGCCGCACGCAGGGACACTTAATGCCGCGTGTACTCGTCCTGCAAAGTATAAATTGTCACCATCAGATTTTTGTCACGCAGGAAAAAAAACAAAAAAAAAAACCAAAATGAATGTTTTTTTTTTTGCATTTATTTACCTTCATCATAATAAGCCGGCATAAGATTGGGTTTGGTATTCATGGAGGGGCCTCAGAAAACCAACACAACTTGTATTTCCATAAGCAGAGTCAGAGCGTCGGATGTGAAATCCCGTGTATAATGTTTGTGAAATATCAGAAAGTGCCATGAATAAAGTATGGAGGAAACGGATTGTCTTCCCCTCCCCCGACTGATTTTATCAATCCCCCCTCGTTGTGCGGAGCGCGGAGACGGCATTATTCCATTGCTTATGTAAATAGATGGAAAACTTTCCAAAACTGTCACATTCTCTATTGCAACATATATATAAATATAACAGTTTTGAAAAGTTATATATATGTGTATATATATCTATATATATATCTACTGTGTATATATATATATATATATATAGATATATATATTGCTCAAAAAAATTAAAGGCAGACTTTGTAATCCGAGTTGATGAATCTCCTGGGATATGGATCTGGTCAGGTAAGCCGCAGAGGATCTGGTCAGGTAAGTTGCAGAGGATCTGGTCAGGTAAGTCGCAGAGGATCTGGTCAGGGAAGTCGCAGAGGATCTGGTCAGGTAAGTCGCAGAGGGGGTTGTTCATCAGTTTCAGCTGCTTTGGTGTTCATGAAATGAACAACAGGTTTACTAGATGGGCAGCAATGAGACAACCCCCAAAACAGGAATGGTGTTACAGGTGGAGGCCACTGACATGTTTTCCCCTACTCATCTTTTCTGACTGTTTTTCACTTGTTTTGCATTTGGCTCGGGTCAGTGTCACTACTGGTAGCATGAGGCCATACCTGGACCCTACAGAGGTCACACAGGCAGTCCAACTCCTCCAGGATGGCACATCAATACATGCCATTGCCAGAAGGTTGGCTGTGTCTCCCAGCACAGTCTCAAGAGCATGGAGGAGATTCCAGGAGACGAGAGCACGGAGGAGATTCCAGGAGACAAGAGCATGGAGGAGATTCCGGGAGACAAGAGCATGGAGGAGATTCCAGGAGACGAGAGCACGGAGGAGATCCCGGGAGACGAGAGCACGGAGGAGATCCCGGGAGACGAGAGCATGGAGGAGATTCCAGGAGACAAGAACATGGAGGAGATTCCAGGAGACGAAAGCATGGAGGAGCTTCCAGGAGACAAGAACATGGAGGAGATTTCAGGAGACGAGAGTATGGAGGAGATTCCAGGAGACAAGAGGATGGAGGAGATTCCAGAGACGAGAGCATTGAGGAGATTCCAGGAGATGAGCACGGAGGAGATTCCAGGAGACAAGAGGACGGAGGAGATTCCAGGAGACAGGCAGTTCCTCTAGGAGGGCTGGACAGGGCCATAGAAGGTCCTTAACCCATCAGCAGGACTGGTATCTGCTCCTTTGTGGAAGGAGGAACAGGAGGAGCCCTGCCAGAGCCCTACAAAATGACCTCCAGCAGGCCACTGGTGTGAATGTCTCTGACCAAACTATCAGAAACAGACGTCATGAGGGTGGCCTGAGGGCCCGACGTCCTCTAGTGGGCCCTGTGCTCACTGCCCGGCACCATAGAGCTGGATTGGCATTGGCCATTGAACCCCAGAATTGGCAGGTCCACCACTGGCACCCTGTGCTTTTCACAGATGAGAGCAGGTTCCCCCTGAGCACATGTGACAGACGTGAAAGGGTCTGGAGAAGCCATGGAGAACGTTCTGCTGCCTGTAACATGGTTCAGCATGACCGTTGTGGTGATGGGTCAGTGATGGTCTGGGGAGGCATATCCATGGTCTTTTAGACCCCAGATGCCTCTATAAAGAGGACCTGTCATGCCTTACTTCTATCACAAGGGATGTTTACATTTCTTGTGACAGGAATAAAAGTGATAAAAAAAAAATTAAAGGACAGTGTAAAAATAAATAAATAAATGTAAAGCGTAAATCCATCCTTCCATGCCTCCATGCTTTATTTTGATGAGAAATCACTTTGAAAAACCGCCCCCATAACATTCCTGGGCTGCGGCCATCTTGAGTAAAGGCAGATGATTCACGTCGCGTGTACTTCCTGAAATCCAGTTGCCCTTAGCTCAGGCATGCAGGCAGGAGGGTGTGCTTAGCTGAGAAAGCCCCTCCTACCATGAAGACTCCTGGAATGTATGACATTATTTTGGCCTAGGCCAGAAATCATCAAGCCAATGAGGAAATGTAAAAAACAAGTAAATAGAATCTCCCCTTCCTATCTATATACTATTATTAGCAGCATGAGGATTACATCGAGTTCATGTGGATTGAAAGAAGTTAGTTCGGCTTTAAATGCAGACTAGCAGGGACAACGAAAACTTTATTCTATCTTTGAGGACCAAAGTCTTCTAGTGGGGGGAGAATGTAGCCAGGGGCCGCCATCTTGCTCAGGACTATGGACCAACTAGCCCCCCTCTAGTGCTTGCACTCAGACCCTTACCTCACTTCCTGATTATAGAGCCGGGGAGTTCTTCTGGGATCAAGAGCAGTGGACGTTGGGACCTGTAGTCCTGCAGGAAGCCATCCCTGTGTTTCTGAGTCCCTTCTAGACTACACACCCCAGCAAGCTACCAGTGAAAAGCGGCTTTATATGAAACTGATTCTGACAGGCTTGCAGCGTTCTACCTCCACAAAGTGTTCTTCACACAGTGATTGGGCTGTTGCGGCCTTGGACCACCACAGCGACGCTTCCACCAGTGGATCGGCTTTTCTGGGCACCACTGGGAGACCAGTCATCGCTCCTGTTGGGCAGCCTGTAAAAAGTATTGTAGGCTGTAACGGAACCGACCCAGTCTGCACTTGGGTACTTCCGTTATAATACCGCTTCCCCGTCCGAACACCGAACACAGACACCACAGAGACCATACAGGACTAGATGACACCAATCTGTCCGAACACCGACCACTGACA
The DNA here is from genome assembly GCF_062004578.1 of Staurois parvus. Taxonomy (NCBI): domain Eukaryota; kingdom Metazoa; phylum Chordata; class Amphibia; order Anura; family Ranidae; genus Staurois; species Staurois parvus. Next base: position 84,321 of record NW_028319640.1, read on the forward strand.
CCACCGCTGACCATACAAGATGAGACGACACCAGACTTGAAGTAATCCAGGAGGTAGACTACTTTATTTGAACACAGATACAAGATATATACACTCAGGGAACAATCCCCCCTCCCTGCATAATGACACAGGGCGGGGCAATCCCCCCTCCCTGCATAATGACACAGGGCGGGGCAATCCCCCCTCCCTGCATAATGACACAGGGCGGGGCAATCCCCCCTCCCTGCATAATGACACAGGGCGGGGCAATCCCCCCTCCCTGCATAATGACACAGGGCGGGGCAATCCCTCTCCCTGCATAATGACACAGGGCGGGGCAATCCCCCCTCCCGGCATAATGACACAGGGCGGGGCAATCTACATTTAGTAACAAGAGACACACCAACAGACAGTCCCATCAGGAGGGAGGGCTGCTGGAGACACCCCTCACCAAGCCGATACACAAACACATACAGTTGCAAGAAAAAGTATGTGAACCCCTTGGGATTACGTGGAGTTTTGCATGAATTGGGCATAAAATGTGCTCTGAACGTCATCTAAGTCACAACAATAGAAGAACACAGTCTGCTGAACATAATACTACACAAACATTAGATGTTGCCATGGTTTAATTGCACATAACATGTAAACATTCACAGTGCAGGGAGGAAAAAGTATGTGAGGCCCTAGCTTAATGACTTCTCCCAGAGCTAATTGGAGCCAGGAGTGAGCCAACCTTGACTCCAATCAGTGTGATGATATTGGATGTGTTGCTGACAGCTGTCCTGCCCTTAAAAAACACAAACCTGTTTTGGGTTTACTGGTTTCAAGAAGCACTGTCTGATGTGAACCATGCCTCGCAGAAAAGAGCTCTCAGAAGACCTACGATCAAGAATTGTTGACTTGCATGAAGCTGGAAAGGGTTACAAAAGTATCTCCTTGAGCCTTGATGTTCATGTGTCCACGGTAAGACAGACTGTCTACAAACGGAGAAAGTTTAGCACTGTTGCTACTCTCCCTAGGCGTGGTCGTCCTGTAAAAATGACTGCAAGAGCACAGTGTAGAATGCTGCATGAGATAAAGAAGAATCCCAGAGTGTCAGCTAAAGACCTACAGAAATTTCTGGCACATGCAAACATTTTTGTTGACACATCTACAATAAGGAAAACATTAAACAAGAATGGAGTACATGGGAGGACACCACGGAAGAAGCCATTGCTGTCCAAAAAGAAGATTGCAGCACGTTTGAAGTTTGCAAAAGAGCACCTGGATGTTCCACAGCACTACTGGCAGAATATACTGTGGACAGATGAAACCAAGATTGAGTTGTTTGGGAAGAACACACAACACTATGTGTGGAGAAAAAAGGCCCAGCACACCAACATCAAAACCTCATCCCCACTGTGAAACATGGCGGAGGGAGCATCATGGTTTGGGGTTGCTTTGCTGCCTCAGGGCCTGGACGGATTGTTGTCATTGATGGAAAAATGAATTCCAGAGTTTATCAAGACATTTTGCAGGAAAACGTACGACCATCTGTCCGCCAACTGAAGCTCCGCAGAGGATGGGTGATGCAACAGGACAATGACCCAAAGCATACAAGTCATTCAACAAACAATTGGCTGCAACAGCACAGAATACGCCTTCTGGAGTGGCCCAGTCAGAGTCCTGACCTCAACCCGACTGAAATGCTGTGGCATGACCTTAAGAGAGCGATTCACACCAGACATCCCAAGAATATTGCTACACTGAAGCAGTTTTGTGAAGAGGAGTGGTCCAAAATGACTCCAGATCGTTGTGCAGGTCTGATCTGCAACTACAGGAAACGTTTGGTTGAGGTTATTGCTGCCAAAGGAGGGTCAACCAGTTATTAAGTCCAAAGGTTCACATACTTTTTCCACCCTGCACTGTGAATGTTTACATGTTATGTGCAATTAAACCATGGCAACATCTAATGTTTGTGTAGTATTATGTTAGCAGACTGTGTTCTTCTATTGTTGTGACTTAGATGACGTTCAGAGCACATTTTATGCCCAATTCATGCAAAACTCCACGGAATCCCAAGGGGTTCACATACTTTTTCTTGCAACTGTACATCCCATAATAGTTTGCTCTCAAGCCAGACACACAATAGAACAATGGGATGCAACCACGTGACATTAAACAATCAACAACCCCCCACCCCAATATTAGGACAGATCACCCTGTACCCCTAACAGGCACAGGGTGACTTACACATAAGAGGGATATGGGGAGCTGAGACAGGGGTCTCCCCACCTCTCCAAAGTGAGCTGTGTTACATGGGCCCCCCACCCAAAGTGAGCTGTGTTCCATGGGCCCCCACCCAAAGAGAGCTGTGTTCCATGGGCCCCCACCCAAAGAGAGCTGTGTTCCATGGGCCCCCCACCCAAAGTGATCTGTGTTCCATGGGCCCTCCACCAAAGTGAGCTGTGTTCCATGGGCCCCCACCCAAAGTGAGCTGTGTTCCATGAGCCCCCACCCAAAGTGAGCTGTGTTCCATGGGCCCCCCACCCAAAGTGACTCCCGTCACACAGGCATTGTCACATATCGCTGACTTCAACACGTGGCCAGCCAACCAAGCACTTCTTGTGTGAAAAAAATTCTATAACAGTGTTGCGTGGCCACCCAATTACCAGTTAAAGTAGCACAGTGCTGAATACCAAAAAAAAAAATGGCCTGGTCATGAAGAGGGTAACATTTTCCGGAGATGAAATGGTTAATACAGAACCTGCAGTGCTTAGTTTGCTGGGTGTTCAATATGTCAGAAGGGCCGGAGAGTTCACAGAGTCAGGGCAGCAGGAGAGGACAAGCATCATCTAGCGGCTCCTAAGGGGGTAGCGCTACAAGGATTACAAATTCTCCGCCAAGCTCAGAGATTTCCGCGTCGGTCCGGATCCCGCTGAGGAGTGGGGGAATGTTACCGCGCTGCTTCTGTTCAATGTCTCATTTTTTTTTTACCAGCTAAGTTGCTCTAAAGATAGCGAGATGATTCAATGTGAAAATATGCTAATTGGCGCTAATTACACGAATCTGGACCCGTAATTGGTCACGTCAACCAGCATTAAACAAACACAACTTCTGCCGTATATTTGTAACAAGAGACTAATTGCAGCGCATTCTAAGGAACGTTTATAATACTGATGGGGGAGCTGAGATTACATTCACCAACAAATGAGTCATTACCGAATTGTTCAATAACGGGAAAGTGGAAACATTGACAACCCCCAAACCCCCCGCAAGACAAAGAATGATATACAGTCCATTGTGCGCAGGATGTAGGAGAACATTCGGATCCTCACATACACTACTGTATACTACCTAATGTATTGGCCCCGCCCTTTCCACACACATGACCTTTAATGGCCCCCCAGTCTTAGTCCATAGTGTTCAATATTGAGTTGGCTCCGCCCTTTCCACACACATGACCTTTAATGGCACCCCAGTCTTAGTCCGTAGGGTTCAATATTGAGTTGGCCCCGCCCTTTCCATGCACATGACTAATCCTAATACCAATGATGGGGCACTATTCCTCCCACTGACACCAATGATGGGACACTATTCCTCCCACTGACACCAATGATGGGGCACTATTCTCGAAAGAGCAGGGCCCTTGATTCCCTCATGTTTTGCATTGTATTGGTATTGTTCTGTCACATGTTCTGTCTCCCTTTGTAATGTACAGCGCTGAGCCAACTATTGGCGCTTTATAAATACTGTATAATAATAATAATAATAATTCCTCCCACTGACACCAATGATGGGGCACTATTCCTCCCACTGACACCAACGATGGGGCACTATTCCTCCCACTGACACCAACGATGGGGCACTATTCCTCCCACTGACACCAACGATGGGGCACTATTCCTCCCACTGACACCAACGATGGGGCACTATTCCTCCCACCGATACCAATGATGGGGCACTATTCCTCCCACTGACACCAATGATGGGGTACTATTCCTCCCACTGACACCTATGATGGGGCACTATTCCTCCCACTGACACCAATGATGGGGCACTATTCCTTCCACTGACACCAATGATGGGTCACTATTCCTCCCACTGACACCAATGATGGGGCACTATTCCTCCCACTGACACCAATGATGAGGCACTATTCCTCCAACTGACACCAATGATGGGGCACTATTCCTCCCACTGACACCAATGATGGGACACTATTCCTCCCACTGACACCAATGATGGGGCACTATTCCTCCCACTGACACCAATGATGGGGCACTATTCCTCCCACTGACACCAATGATGGGGCACTATTCCACCCACTGACACCAATGATGGGGCACTATTCCCCCACTGACACCAATGATGGGGCACTATTCCTCCAACTGACACCAATGATGGGGCACTATTCCTCCCACTGACACCAATGATGGGGCACTATTCCTCCCACTGACACCAATGATGAGGCACTATTCTTCCCACTGACACCAATGATGGGGCACTATTCCTCCCACTGACACCAATGATGGGGCACTATTCCACCCACTGACACCAATGATGGGGCACTATTCCTCCCACTGACACCAATGATGGGGCACTATTCCACCCACTGACACCAATGATGGGGCACTATTCCTCCCACTGACACCAATGATGGGGCACTATTCCTCCCACTGACACCAATGATGGGGCACTATTCCTTCCACTGACACCAATGATGTAGCACTACTCCTTCCACTGACACCAATGATGGGGCACAATTCCTCCCACTGACACCAATGATGGGGCACTATTCCTCCCACTAATACCAATGATGGGACACTGTTCCTCCCACTGACACCAATGATGGGACACTATTCCTCCCACTGATACCAATGATGGGGCACTATTACTCCCACTGACACCAATGATGGGGCACTATTCCTCCCACTGACACCAATGATGGGGCACTATTCCTCCCACTGACACCAATGATGGGGCACTATTCCTCCCACTGACACCAATGATGGTACACTATTCCTCCCACTGACACCAATGATGGGACACTATTCCTCCCACTGACACCAATGATGGGGCACTATTCCTCCCACTGACACCAATGATGGGGCACTATTCATCCACTGACACCAATGATGGGGCACTATTCCTCCCACTGACACCAATGATGAGGCACTATTTCTCCCACTGACACCAATGATGGGGCACTATTCCTCCCACTGACACCAATGATGAGGCACTATTTCTCCCACTGACACCAACGATGGGACACTATTCCTCCCACTGACACCAATGATGGGGCACTATTCCTCCCACTGACACCAATGATGGGACACTATTCCTCCCACTGACACCAATGATGGGGCACTATTCCTCCCACTGACACCAATGATGGGGCACTATTCCTCCCACTGACACCAATGATGGGACACTATTCCTCCCACTGACACCAATGATGGGGCACTATTCCTCCCACTGACACCAATGATGGGGCACTATTCCTCCAACTGACACCAATGATGAGGCACTATTCCTCCCACTGACACCAATGATCGGGCACTATTCCCCCACTGAAACCAATGATGGGGCACTATTCCTCCCACTGACACCAATGATGAGGCACTATTCCTCCAACTGACACCAATGATGGGGCACTATTCCTCCCACTGACACCAATGATGGGACACTATTCCTCCCACTGACACCAATGATGGGGCACTATTCCTCCCACTGACACCAATGATGGGGCACTATTCCTCCCACTGACACCAATGATGAGGCACTATTCCTCCCACTGACACCAATGATGGGGCACTATTCCCCCACTGACACCAATGATGGGGCACTATTCCTTCCACTGACACCAATGATGGGGCACTATTCCTCCCACTGACACCAATGATGGGGCACTATTCCTCCCACTGACACCAATGATGAGGCACTATTCTTCCCACTGACACCAATGATGGGGCACTATTCCACCCACTGACACCAATGATGGGGCACTATTCCTCCCACTGACACCAATGATGGGGCACTATTCCACCCACTGACACCAATGATGGGGCACTATTCCTCCCACTGACACCAATGATGGGGCACTATTCCTCCCACTGACACCAATGATGGGGCACTATTCCTTCCACTGACACCAATGATGTAGCACTACTCCTTCCACTGACACCAATGATGGGGCACTATTCCTCCCACTGACACCAATGATGGGGCACTACTCCTCCCACTGACACCAATGATGGGGCACTATTCCTCCCACTGACACCAATGATGGGGCACTATTCCTCCCACTGACACCAATGATGGGGCACTATTCCTCCCACTGACACCAATGATGGGGCACTATTCCTACCACTGACACCAATGATGGGGCACTATTCCTCCCACTGACACCAATGATGGGGCACTATTCCTCCCACTGACACCAATGATGGTACACTATTCCTCCCACTGACACCAATGATGGGGCGCTATTCCTCCCACTGACACCAATGATGGGGCACTATTCCTCCCACTGACACCAATGATGGGGCACTATTCCACCCACTGACACCAATGATGGGGCACTATTCCTCCCACTGACACCAATGATGGGGCACTATTCCTCCCACTGACACCAATGATGGGGCACTATTCCTTCCACTGACACCAATGATGTAGCACTACTCCTTCCACTGACACCAATGATGGGGCACTATTCCTCCCACTGACACCAATGATGGGGCACTACTCCTCCCACTGACACCAATGATGGGGCACTATTCCTCCCACTGACACCAATGATGGGGCACTATTCCTCCCACTGACACCAATGATGGGGCACTATTCCTCCCACTGACACCAATGATGGGGCACTATTCCTCCCACTGACACCAATGATGGGGCACTATTCCTCCCACTGACACCAATGATGGGGCACTATTCCTCCCACTGACACCAATGATGGTACACTATTCCTCCCACTGACACCAATGATGGGGCGCTATTCCTCCCACTGACACCAATGATGGGGCACTATTCCTCCCACTGACACCAATGATGGGGCACTATTCCTCCCACTGACACCAATGATGGGGCACTATTCCTCCCACTGACACCAATGATGGGGCACTATTCCTCCCACTGACACCAATGATGAGGCACTATTCTTCCCACTGACACCAATGATGGGGCACTATTCCTCCCACTGACACCAATGATGGGGCACTATTCCACCCACTGACACCAATGATGGGGCACTATTCCTCCCACTGACACCAATGATGGGGCACTATTCCACCCACTGACACCAATGATGGGGCACTATTCCTCCCACTGACACCAATGATGGGGCACTATTCCTCCCACTGACACCAATGATGGGGCACTATTCCTCCCACTGACACCAATGATGGGGCACTATTCCTTCCACTGACACCAATGATGTAGCACTACTCCTTCCACTGACACCAATGATGGGGCACTATTCCTCCCACTGACACCAATGATGGGGCACTACTCCTCCCACTGACACCAATGATGGGGCACTATTCCTCCCACTGACACCAATGATGGGGCACTATTCCTCCCACTGACACCAATGATGGGGCACTATTCCTCCCACTGACACCAATGATGGGGCACTATTCCTCCCACTGACACCAATGATGGTACACTATTCCTCCCACTGACACCAATGATGGGGCGCTATTCCTCCCACTGACACCAATGATGGGGCACTATTCCTCCCACTGACACCAATGATGGGGCGCTATTCCTCCCACTGACACCAATGATGGGGCACTATTCCTCCCACTGACACCAATGATGGGGCACTATTCCTCCCACTGACACCAATGATGGGGCACTATTCCTCCCACTGACACCAATGATGGGGCACTATTCTTCCAACTGACACCAATGATGGGGCACTATTCCTCCCACTGACACCAATGATGGGACACTATTCCTCCCACTGGCCCTCATAATGTTTGAAAGTAAACTGGCCCTTTGTTTAGAACGTTTGGCGCCCCCCCCCGGTATATATATATATACAGTATATGGCTCTCTGCACTGTAATGCTGGTTTTCAACAATCATCATATTAAACACGGAGAGCTCCAGCCAATTGGAGATGTTGGCGCTGAGAAAGACTTTTATTTATGATGTATTTAATTTTACAAAAAGGTGACAAAAAAATATTAAATTAACAGTTATATTCGGTGACCAATCAGATTGCATCTTCTTTGGAAAATGAAACAAATAATCACATTTCTGGCCTCGTGCAACAACGGAGCTTTTCCACTTTTCTATTCTATAAATCATCCGCCGACACAATGATGGTCCCTATGGAGAAGCGTGGACTGGGCCGCTCACCCGGAACTTCCTGTAATTGTAGACGGCACAATGATGATCCCTATGGAGAAGCGTGGACTGGGCCGCTCACCCGGAACTTCCTGTAATTGTAGACGGCACAATGATGATCCCTATGGAGAAGCGTGGACTGGGCCGCTCACCCGGAACTTCCTGTAATTGTAGACGGCACAATGATGATCCCTATGGAGAAGCGTGGACTGGGCCATCACCCGGAACTTCCTGCAATTGTAGATGGCACAATGATGGTCCTTATGGAGAAGCGTGGACTGGGCCATCACCAGGATCATCCTGCAATTGTAGACGGCACAATGATGATCCATATGGAGAAGCGTGGACTGGGCCGCTCACCCGGAACTTCCTGCAATTGTAGACGGCACAATGATGATCCCTATGGAGAAGCGTGGACTGGGCCATCACCAGGAACATCCTGCAATTGTAGACGGCACAATGACGATCCCTATGGAGAAGCGTGGACTGGGCCATCACCCGGAACTTCCTGTAATTGTAGACGGCACAATGACGATCCCTATGGAGAAGCGTGGACTGGGCCATCACCCGGAACTTCCTGTAATTGTAGACGGCACAATGAGGATCCCTATGGAGAAGCGTGGACTGGGCCATCACCCGGAACTTCCTGTAATTGTAGTCCGCACAATGATGGTCCATATGGAGAAGCGTGGACTGGGCCACCACCCGGAACCTCCTGTAATTGTAGACGGCACAATGATGAGTCCTATAGAGAAGCGTGGACTGGGCCATCACCCGGAACCTCCTGTAATTGTAGACGGCACAATGATGAGTCCTATAGAGAAGCGTGGACTGGGCCATCACCCGGAACCTCCTGTAATTGTAGACGGCACAATGACGGTCCCTATGGAGAAGCGTGGACTGGGCCATCACCTGGAACTTCCTGTAATTGTAGACGGCACAATGATGGTCCCTATGGAGAAGCGTGGACTGGGCCGCTCACCCGGAACTTCCTGTAATTGTAGATGGCACAATGACGGTCCCTATGGAGAAGCGTGGACTGGGCCATCACCCGGAACTTCCTGTAATTGTAGACGGCACAATGATGGTCCCTATAAGGAAGCGTGGACTGGGCCATCACCCGGAACTTCCGGTAATTGTAGATGGCACAATGACGGTCCCTATGGAGAAGCGTGGACTGGGCCACTCACCCGGAACTTCCTGTAATTGTAGACGGCACAATGATGGTCCATATGGAGAATCGTGGACTGGGCCATCACCCGGAACTTCCTGTAATTGTAGACGGCACAATGACGGTCCCTATGGAGAAGCGTGGACTGGGCCGCTCACCCGGAACTTCCTGTAATTGTAGACGGCACAATGATGGTCCCTATGGAGAAGCGTGGACTGGGCCGCTCACCCGGAACTTCCTGTAATTGTAGACGGCACAATGATGATCCCTATGGAGAAGCGTGGACTGGGCCGCTCACCCGGAACTTCCTGTAATTGTAGACGGCACAATGATGATCCATATGGAGAAGCGTGGACAGGGCCGCTCACCCAGAACTTCCTGTAATTGTAGACGGCACAATGATGATCCATATGGAGAAGCGTGGACTGGGCCACCACCCGGAACTTCCTGTAATTGTAGATGGCACAATGATGGTCCCTATGGAAAAGCGTGGACTGGGCCATCACCCGGAACTTCCTGTAATTGTAGACGGCACAATGATGATCCATATGGAGAAGCGTGGACTGGGCCGCTCACCCGGAAGTTCCTGTAATTGTAGACGGCACAATGATGATCCATATGGAGAAGCGTGGACTGGGCCGCTCACCCGGAGCTTCCTATAATTGTAGACTGCACAATGATGATCCATATGGAGAAGCGTGGACTGGGCTGCTCACCCGGAACATCCTGTAATTGTAGACGGCACAATGATGGTCCATATGGAGAAGCGTGGACTGGGCCATCACCCGGAACTTCCTGTAATTGTAGACGGCACAATGATGATCCATATGGAGAAGCGTGGACTGGGCCGCTTACCCGGAACTTCCTGTAATTGTAGACGGCACAATGATGATCCCTATGGAGAAGCGTGGACTGGGCCATCACCCGGAACATCCTGTAATTGTAGACGGCACAATGATGATCCATATGGAGAAGCGTGGACTGGGCCACTCACCCGGAACTTCCTGTAATTGTAGACGGCACAAGGATGATCCATATGGAGAAGCGTGGACTGAGACGCTCACCCGGAACTTCCTGTAATTGTAGACAGCACAATGATGATCCATATGGAGAAGCGTGGACTGAGCCGCTCACCCGGAACTTCCTGTAATTGTAGACGGCACAGTGATGATCCCTATGGAGAAGCGTGGACTGGGCCATCACCCGGAACTTCCTGTAATTGTAGGTGGCACAATGATGATCCATATGTAGAAGCGTGGACTGGGCCGCTCACCCGGAACTTCCTGTAATTGTAGACGGCACAATGATGATCCATATGGAGAAGCGTGGACTGGGCCGCTCACCCGGAACTTCCGGTAATTGTAGATGGCACAATGACGGTCCCTATGGAGAAGCGTGGACTGGGCCACTCACCCGGAACTTCCTGTAATTGTAGACGGCACAATGATGGTCCATATGGAGAAGCGTGGACTGGGCCATCACCCGGAACTTCCGGTAATTGTAGACGGCACAATGACGGTCCCTATGGAGAAACGTGGACTGGGCCACCACCCGGAACTTCCTGTAATTGTAGACGGCACAATGATGGTCCAAATGGAGAAGCGTGGACTGGGCCATCACCCGGAACTTCCGGTAATTGTAGACGGCACAATGACGGTCCCTATGGAGAAGCGTGGACTGGGCCACCACCCGGAACTTCCTGTAATTGTAGACGGCACAATGATGATCCATATGGAGAAGCGTGGACTGGGCCGCTCACCCGGAACTTCCTGTAATTGTAGATGGCACAATGATGGTCCCTATGGAGAAGCGTGGACTGGGCCGCTCACCCGGAACTTCCTGTAATTGTAGACGGCACAATGATGATCCCTATGGAGAAGCGTGGACTGGGCCGCTCACCCGGAACTTCCTGTAATTGTAGACGGCACAATGATGGTCCCTATGGAGAAGCGTGGACTGGGCCGCTCACCCGGAACTTCCTGTAATTGTAGACGGCACAATGATGATCCCTATGGAGAAGCGTGGACTGGGCCGCTCACCCGGAACTTCCTGTAATTGTAGACGGCACAATGATGATCCATATGGAGAAGCGTGGACTGGGCTATCACCCGGAACTTCCTGTAATTGTAGACGGCACAATGACGGTCCCTATGGAGAAGCGTGGACTGGGCCATCACCCGGAACTTCCTGTAATTGTAGACGGCACAATGATGGTCCCTATAAGGAAGCGTGGACTGGGCCATCACCCGGAACTTCCGGTAATTGTAGATGGCACAATGACTGTCCCTATGGAGAAGCGTGGACTGGGCCACTCACCCGGAACTTCCTGTAATTGTAGACGGCACAATGATGGTCCATATGGAGAAGCGTGGACTGGGCCATCACCCGGAACTTCCGGTAATTGTAGACGGCACAATGACGGTCCCTATGGAGAAGCGTGGACTGGGCCACCACCCGGAACTTCCTGTAATTGTAGACGGCACAATGATGGTCCCTATGGAGAAGCGTGGACTGGGCCATCACCCGGAACTTCCTGTAATTGTAGACGGCACAATGATGATCCATATGGAGAAGCGTGGACTGGGCCGCTCACCCGGAACTTCCGGTAATTGTAGATGGCACAATGACGGTCCCTATGGAGAAGCGTGGACTGGGCCACTCACCCGGAACTTCCTGTAATTGTAGACGGCACAATGATGGTCCATATGGAGAAGCGTGGACTGGGCCATCACCCGGAACTTCCGGTAATTGTAGACGGCACAATGACGGTCCCTATGGAGAAACGTGGACTGGGCCACCACCCGGAACTTCCTGTAATTGTAGACGGCACAATGATGGTCCAAATGGAGAAGCGTGGACTGGGCCATCACCCGGAACTTCCGGTAATTGTAGACGGCACAATGACGGTCCCTATGGAGAAGCGTGGACTGGGCCACCACCCGGAACTTCCTGCAATTGTAGACGGCACAATGATGATCCATATGGAGAAGCGTGGACTGGGCCGCTCACCCGGAACTTCCTGTAATTGTAGATGGCACAATGATGGTCCCTATGGAGAAGCGTGGACTGGGCCGCTCACCCGGAACTTCCTGTAATTGTAGACGGCACAATGATGATCCCTATGGAGAAGCGTGGACTGGGCCGCTCACCCGGAACTTCCTGTAATTGTAGACGGCACAATGATGGTCCCTATGGAGAAGCGTGGACTGGGCCGCTCACCCGGAACTTCCTGTAATTGTAGACGGCACAATGATGATCCCTATGGAGAAGCGTGGACTGGGCCGCTCACCCGGAACTTCCTGTAATTGTAGACGGCACAATGATGATCCATATGGAGAAGCGTGGACTGGGCTATCACCCGGAACTTCCTGTAATTGTAGACGGCACAATGACGGTCCCTATGGAGAAGCGTGGACTGGGCCATCACCCGGAACTTCCTGTAATTGTAGACGGCACAATGATGGTCCCTATAAGGAAGCGTGGACTGGGCCATCACCCGGAACTTCCGGTAATTGTAGATGGCACAATGACTGTCCCTATGGAGAAGCGTGGACTGGGCCACTCACCCGGAACTTCCTGTAATTGTAGACGGCACAATGATGGTCCATATGGAGAAGCGTGGACTGGGCCATCACCCGGAACTTCCGGTAATTGTAGACGGCACAATGACGGTCCCTATGGAGAAGCGTGGACTGGGCCACCACCCGGAACTTCCTGTAATTGTAGACGGCACAATGATGGTCCCTATGGAGAAGCGTGGACTGGGCCATCACCCGGAACTTCCTGTAATTGTAGACGGCACAATGATGATCCATATGGAGAAGCGTGGACTGGGCCGCTCACCCGGAAGTTCCTGTAATTGTAGATGGCACAATGATGATCCATATGGAGAAGCGTGGACTGGGCCGCTCACCCGGAACTTCCTGTAATTGTAGACGGCACAATGATGATCCATATGGAGAAGCGTGGACTGGGCCGCTCACCCGGAACTTCCTGTAATTGTAGACGGCACAATGATGATCCATATGGAGAAGCGTGGACTGGGCCGCTCACCCGGAACTTCCTGTAATTGTAGGCGGCACAATGATGGTCCATATGGAGAAGCGTGGACTGGGCCATCACCCGGAACTTCCTGTAATTGTAGACGGCACAATGATGATCCATATGGAGAAGCGTGGACTGGGCCGCTCACCCGGAACTTCCTGTAATTGTAGACGGCACAATGATGATCCCTATGGAGAAGCGTGGACTGGGCCATCACCCGGAACTTCCTGTAATTGTAAACAGCACAATGATGGTTCCTATGGAGAAGCGTGGACTGGGCCACTCACCCGGAACTTCCTGTAATTGTAGACGGCACAATGATGATCCCTATGGAGAAGCGTGGACTGGGCCATCACCCGGAACATCCTGTAATTGTAGACGGCACAATGATGATCCATATGGAGAAGCATGGACTGGGCCGCTCACCCAGAACTTCCTGTAATTGTAGACGGCACAAGGATGATCCCTATGGAGAAGCGTGGACTGGGCCATCACCCGGAACTTCCTGTAATTGTAGGTGGCACAATGATGATCCATATGGAGAAGCGTGGACTGAGCCGCTCACCCGGAACTTCCTGTAATTGTAGACGGCACAGTGATGATCCCTATGGAGAAGCGTGGAATGGGCCATCACCCGGAAATTCCTGTAATTGTAGGTGGCACAATGATGATCCATATGTAGAAGCGTGGACTGGGCCGCTCACCCGGAACTTCCTGTAATTGTAGATGGCACAATGATGATCCATATGGAGAAGCGTGGACTGGGCCACCACCCGGAACTTCCTGTAATTGTAGACGGCACAATGATGGTCCCTATGGAGAAGCGTGGACTGGGCCATCACCCGGAACTTCCTGTAATTGTAGACGGCACAATGATGATCCATATGGAGAAGCGTGGACTGGGCCGCTCACCCGGAACTTCCTGTAATTGTAGATGGCACAATGATGATCCATATGGAGAAGCGTGGACTGGGCCTCTCACCCGGAACTTCCTGTAATTGTAGACGGCACAATGATGATCCCTATGGAGAAGCGTGGACTGGGCCGCTCACCCGGAACTTCCTGTAATTGTAGACGGCACAATGATGGTCCATATGGAGAAGCGTGGACTGGGCCATCACCCGGAACTTCCTGTAATTGTAGACGGCACAATGATGATCCATATGGAGAAGCGTGGACTGGGCCGCTTACCCGGAACTTCCTGTAATTGTAGACGGCACAATGATGATCCCTATGGAGAAGCGTGGACTGGGCCATCACCCGGAACTTCCTGTAATTGTAGACGGCACAATGATGATCCATATGGAGAAGCGTGGACTGGGCCGCTCACCCGGAACTTCCTGTAATTGTAGACGCCACAATGATGGTCCCTATGGAGAAGCGTGGACTGGGCCGCTCACCCAGAACTTCCTGTAATTGCAGACGGCACAAGGATGATCCATATGGAGAAGCGTGGACTGAGCCGCTCACCCGGAACTTCCTGTAATTGTAGACGGCACAATGATGATCCATATGGAGAAGCGTGGACTGAGCCGCTCACCCGGAACTTCCTGTAATTGTAGACGACACAATGATGATCCCTATGGAGAAGAGTGGACTGGGCCGCTCACCCGGAACTTCCGGTAATTGTAGACGGCACAATGATGGTCCCTATGGAGAAGCGTGGACTGGGCCATCACCCGGAACTTCCTGTAATTGTAGGTGGCACAATGATGATCCATATGGAGAAGCGTGGACTGGGCCGCTCACCCGGATCTTCCTGTAATTGTAGACGGCACAATGATGATCCATATGGAGAAGCGTGGACTGGGCCGCTCACCCGGAAGTTCCTGTAATTGTAAACGGCACAATGATGGTCCATATGGAGAAGCGTGGACTGGGCCATCACCAGGAACTTCCTGTAATTGTAGACGGCACAATGATGATCCATATGGAGAAGCGTGGACTGGGCCACTCACCCGGAACTTCCTGTAATTGTAGACGGCACAAGGATGATCCATATGGAGAAGCGTGGACTGGGCCGCTCACCCGGAACTTCCTGTAATTGTAGACGGCACAATGATGATCCCTATGGAGAAGCGTGGACTGGGCCATCACCCGGAACTTCCTGTAATTGTAGACGGCACAATGATGGTCCCTATGGAGAAGCGTGGACTGGGCCATCACCCGGAACTTCCGGGTAATTGTAGACGGCACAATGACGGTCCCTATGGAGAAGCGTGGACTGGGCCATCACCCGGAACTTCCTGTAATTGTAGACGGCACAATGATGGTCCCTATGGAGAAGCGTGGACTGGGTCACCACCCGGAACTTCCGGTAATTGTAGACGGCACAATGACGGTCCCTATGGAGAAGCGTGGACTGGGCCACCACCCGGAACTTCCTGTAATTGTAGACGGCACAATGATGGTCCATATGGAGAAGCGTGGATTGGGCCATCACCCGGAACTTCCGGTAATTGTAGACGGCACAATGACGATCCCTATGGAGAAGCGTGGACTGGGCCACCACCCGGAACTTCCTGTAATTGTAGACGGCACAATGATGGTACCTATGGAGAAGCGTGGACTGGGCCATCACCCGGAACTTCCTGTAATTGTAGACGGCACAATGATGATCCATATGGAGAAGCGTGGACTGGGCCGCTCACCCGGAACTTCCTGTAATTGTAGACGGCACAATGATGATCCATATGGAGAAGCGTGGACTGGGCCGCTCACCCGGAACTTCCTGTAATTGTAGACGGCACAATGATGGTTCCTATGGAGAAGCGTGGACTGGGCCGCTCACCCGGAAGTTCCTGTAATTGTAGACGGCACAATGATGGTCCATATGGAGAAGCGTGGACTGGGCCATCACCCGGAACTTCCTGTAATTGTAGACGGCACAATGATGATCCATATGGAGAAGCGTGGACTGGGCCGCTTACCCGGAACTTCCTGTAATTGTAGACGGCACAATGATGATCCCTATGGAGAAGCGTGGACTGGGCCATCACCCGGAACATCCTGTAATTGTAGACGGCACAATGATGATCCATATGGAGAAGCGTGGACTGGGCCGCTCACCCGGAACTTCCTGTAATTGTAGACACCACAATGATGGTCCCTATGGAGAAGCGTGGACTGGGTCGCTCACCCGGAACTTCCTGTAATTGCAGACGGCACAATGATGATCCATATGGAGAAGCGTGGACTGAGCCGCTCACCCGGAACTTCCTGTAATTGTAGACGGCACAATGATGATCCCTATGGAGAAGCGTGGACTGGGCCATCACCCGGATCTTCCTGTAATTGTAGACGGCACAATGATGATCCATATGGAGAAGCGTGGACTGAGCCGCTCACCCGGAACTTCCTGTAATTGTAAACGGCACAATGATGGTTCCTATGGAGAAGCGAGGACTGGGCCGCTCACTCGGAACTTCCTGTAATTGTAGACGGCACAATGATGATCCATATGGAGAAGCGTGGACTGGGCCACTCACCCGGAACTTCCTGTAATTGTAGACGGCACAATGATGATCCATATGGAGAAGCGTGGACTGGGCCGCTCACCCGGAACGTCCTGTAATTGTAGACGGCACAATGATGGTCCTTATGGAGAAGCGTGGACTGGGCCATCACCCGAAACTTCCTGTAATTGTAGACGGCACAATGACGGTCCCTATGGAGAAGCGTGGACTGGGCCATCACCCCGAACTTCCTGTAATTGTAGACGGCACAATAATGGTCCCTATGGAGAAGCGTGGACTGGGTCATCACCCGGAACTTCCGGTAATTGTAGACGGCACAATGACGGTCCCTATGGAGAAGCGTGGACTGGGCCACCACCCGGAACTTCCTGTAATTGTAGACGGCACAATGATGATCCATATGGAGAAGCGTGGACTGGGCCGCTCACCCAGAACTTCCTGTAATTGTAGACGGCACAATGATGGTCCATATGGAGAAGCGTGGACTGGGCCATCACCCGGAACTTCCTGTAATTGTAGACGGCACAATGATGATCCATATGGAGAAGCGTGGACTGGGCCGCTTACCCGGAACTTCCTGTAATTGTAGACGGCACAATGATGATCCCTATGGAGAAGCGTGGACTGGGCCATCACCCGGAACTTCCTGTAATTGTAGACGGCACAATGATGATCCATATGGAGAAGCGTGGACTGGGCCTCTCACCCGGAACTTCCTGTAATTGTAGACGCCACAATGATGGTCCCTATGGAGAAGCGTGGACTGGGTCGCTCACCCAGAACTTCCTGTAATTGCAGACGGCACAAGGATGATCCATATGGAGAAGTGTGGACTGAGCCGCTCACCCGGAACTTCCTGTAATTGTAGACGGCACAAAGATGATCCATATGGAGAAGCGTGGACGGAGCCGCTTACCCGGAACTTCCTGTAATTGTAGACGGCACAATGATGATCCCTATGGAGAAGCGTGGACTGGGCCATCACCCGGAACTTCCTGTAATTGTAGACGGCACAATGATGATCCATATGGAGAAGCGTGGACTGAGCCGCTCACCCGGAACTTCCTGTAATTGTAAACGGCACAATGATGGTTCCTATGGAGAAGCGTGGACTGAGCCGCTCACCCGGAACTTCCTGTAATTGTAAACGGCACAATGATGGTTCCTATAGAGAAGCGTGGACTGGGCCGCTCACTCGGAACTTCCTGTAATTGTAGATGGCACAATGATGATCCATATGGAGAAGCGTGGACTGGGCCGCTTACCCGGAACTTCCTGTAATTGTAGACGGCCCAATGATGATCCCTATGGAGAAGCGTGGACTGGTCCATCACCCGGAACATCCTGTAATTGTAGACGGCACAATGATGATCCATATGGAGAAGAGTGGACTGGGCCGCTCACCCGGAACTTCCGGTAATTGTAGACGGCACAATGATGGTCCCTATGGAGAAGCGTGGACTGGGTCATCACCCGGAACTTCCTGTAATTGTAGGTGGCACAATGATGATCCATATGGAGAAGCGTGGACTGGGCCGCTCACCCGGATCTTCCTGTAATTGTAGACGGCACAATGATGATCCATATGGAGAAGCGTGGACTGGGCCTCTCACCCGTAACTTCCTGTAATTGTAGACGGCACAATGATGATCCCTATGGAGAAGCGTGGACTGGGCCGCTCACCCGGAAGTTCCTGTAATTGTAAACGGCACAATGATGGTCCATATGGAGAAGCGTGGACTGGGCCATCACCAGGAACTTCCTGTAATTGTAGACGGCACAATGATGATCCATATGGAGAAGCGTGGACTGGGCCGCTTACCCGGAACTTCCTGTAATTGTAGACGGCACAATGATGATCCCTATGGAGAAGCGTGGACTGGGCCATCACCCGGAACATCCTGTAATTGTAGACGGCACAATGATGATCCATATGGAGAAGCGTGGACTGGGCCACTCACCCGGAACTTCCTGTAATTGTAGACGGCACAATGATGATCCATATGGAGAAGCGTGGACTGGGCCGCTCACCCGGAACTTCCTGTAATTGTAGACGGCACAATGATGATCCCTATGGAGAAGCGTGGACTGGGCCACCACCCGGAACTTCCTGTAATTGTAGACGGCACAATGACGGTCCCTATGGAGAAGCGTGGACTGGGCCACCACCCGGAACTTCCTGTAATTGTAGACGGCACAATGATGGTACCTATGGAGAAGCGTGGACTGGGCCATCACCCGGAACTTCCTGTAATTGTAGACGGCACAATGATGATCCATATGGAGAAGCGTGGACTGGGCCGCTCACCCGGAACTTCCTGTAATTGTAGACGGCACAATGATGATCCATATGGAGAAGCGTGGACTGGGCCGCTCACCCGGAACTTCCTGTAATTGTAGACGGCACAATGATGGTTCCTATGGAGAAGCGTGGACTGGGCCGCTCACCCGGAAGTTCCTGTAATTGTAGACGGCACAATGATGGTCCATATGGAGAAGCGTGGACTGGGCCATCACCCGGAACTTCCTGTAATTGTAGACGGCACAATGATCATCCATATGGAGAAGCGTGGACTGGGCCGCTTACCCGGAACTTCCTGTAATTGTAGACGGCACAATGATGATCCCTATGGAGAAGCGTGGACTGGGCCATCACCCGGAACATCCTGTAATTGTAGACGCCAGAATGATGATCCATATGGAGAAGCGTGGACTGGGCCGCTCACCCGGAACTTCCTGTAATTGTAGACACCACAATGATGGTCCCTATGGAGAAGCGTGGACTGGGTCGCTCACCCGGAACTTCCTGTAATTGCAGAAGGCACAATGATGATCCATATGGAGAAGCGTGGACTGAGCCGCTCACCCGGAACTTCCTGTAATTGTAGACGGCACAATGATGATCCCTATGGAGAAGCGTGGACTGGGCCATCACCCGGAACTTCCTGTAATTGTAGACGGCACAATGATGATCCATATGGAGAAGCGTGGACTGAGCCGCTCACCCGGAACTTCCTGTAATTGTAAACGGCACAATGATGGTTCCTATGGAGATGTGAGGACTGGGCCGCTCACTCGGAACTTCCTGTAATTGTAGACGGCACAATGATGATCCATATGGAGAAGCGTGGACTGGGCCACTCACCCGGAACTTCCTGTAATTGTAGACGGCACAATGATGATCCATATGGAGAAGCGTGGACTGGGCCGCTCACCCGGAACGTCCTGTAATTGTAGACGGCACA
The DNA here is from genome assembly GCF_062004578.1 of Staurois parvus. Lineage (NCBI taxonomy): Eukaryota > Metazoa > Chordata > Amphibia > Anura > Ranidae > Staurois > Staurois parvus. The sequence goes on from NW_028319640.1 coordinate 104,578, forward strand.
ATGATGGTCCTTATGGAGAAGCGTGGACTGGGCCATCACCCGAAACTTCCTGTAATTGTAGACGGCACAATGATGGTCCCTATGGAGAAGCGTGGACTGGGCCATCACCCCGAACTTCCTGTAATTGTAGACGGCACAATAATGGTCCCTATGGAGAAGCGTGGACTGGGCCGCTTACCCGGAACTTCCTGTAATTGTAGACGGCACAATGATGATCCCTATGGAGAAGCGTGGACTGGGCCATCACCCGGAACTTCCTGTAATTGTAGACGGCACAATGATGATCCATATGGAGAAGCGTGGACTGGGCCGCTCACCCGGATCTTCCTGTAATTGTAGACGGCACAATGATGATCCATATGGAGAAGCGTGGACTGGGCCTCTCACCCGGATCTTCCTGTAATTGTAGACGGCACAATGATGATCCCTATTGAGAAGCGTGGACTGGGCCGCTCACCCGGAAGTTCCTGTAATTGTAAACGGCACAATGATGGTCCATATGGAGAAGCGTGGACTGGGCCATCACCAGGAACTTCCTGTAATTGTAGACGGCACAATGATGATCCATATGGAGAAGCGTGGACTGGGCCGCTTACCCGGAACTTCCTGTAATTGTAGACGGCACAATGATGATCCCTATGGAGAAGCGTGGACTGGGCCATCACCCGGAACATCCTGTAATTGTAGACGGCACAATGATGATCCATATGGAGAAGCGTGGACTGGGCCACTGACCCGGAACTTCCTGTAATTGTAGACGGCACAATGATGATCCATATGGAGAAGCGTGGACTGGGCCGCTCACCCGGAACTTCCTGTAATTGTAGACGGCACAATGATGATCCCTATGGAGAAGCGTGGACTGGGCCACCACCCGGAACTTCCTGTAATTGTAGACGGCACAATGACGGTCCCTATGGAGAAGCGTGGACTGGGCCACCACCCGGAACTTCCTGTAATTGTAGACGGCACAATGATGGTACCTATGGAGAAGCGTGGACTGGGCCATCACCCGGAACTTCCTGTAATTGTAGACGGCACAATGATGATCCATATGGAGAAGCGTGGACTGGGCCGCTCACCCGGAACTTCCTGTAATTGTAGACGGCACAATGATGATCCATATGGAGAAGCGTGGACTGGGCCGCTCACCCGGAACTTCCTGTAATTGTAGACGGCACAATGATGGTTCCTATGGAGAAGCGTGGACTGGGCCGCTCACCCGGAAGTTCCTGTAATTGTAGAAGGCACAATGATGGTCCATATGGAGAAGCGTGGACTGGGCCATCACCCGGAACTTCCTGTAATTGTAGACGGCACAATGATGATCCATATGGAGAAGCGTGGACTGGGCCGCTTACCCGGAACTTCCTGTAATTGTAGACGGCACAATGATGATCCCTATGGAGAAGCGTGGACTGGGCCATCACCCGGAACATCCTGTAATTGTAGACGCCACAATGATGATCCATATGGAGAAGCGTGGACTGGGCCGCTCACCCGGAACTTCCTGTAATTGTAGACACCACAATGATGGTCCCTATGGAGAAGCGTGGACTGGGTCGCTCACCCGGAACTTCCTGTAATTGCAGACGGCACAATGATGATCCATATGGAGAAGCGTGGACTGAGCCGCTCACCCGGAACTTCCTGTAATTGTAGACGGCACAATGATGATCCCTATGGAGAAGCGTGGACTGGGCCATCACCCGGAACTTCCTGTAATTGTAGACGGCACAATGATGATCCATATGGAGAAGCGTGGACTGAGCCGCTCACCCGGAACTTCCTGTAATTGTAAACGGCACAATGATGGTTCCTATGGAGAAGTGAGGACTGGGCCGCTCACTCGGAACTTCCTGTAATTGTAGACGGCACAATGATGATCCATATGGAGAAGCGTGGACTGGGCCACTCACCCGGAACTTCCTGTAATTGTAGACGGCACAATGATGATCCATATGGAGAAGCGTGGACTGGGCCGCTCACCCGGAACGTCCTGTAATTGTAGACGGCACAATGATGGTCCTTATGGAGAAGCGTGGACTGGGCCATCACCCGAAACTTCCTGTAATTGTAGACGGCACAATGACGGTCCCTATGGAGAAGCGTGGACTGGGCCATCACCCCGAACTTCCTGTAATTGTAGACGGCACAATAATGGTCCCTATGGAGAAGCGTGGACTGGGTCATCACGGGGAACTTCCGGTAATTGTAGACGGCACAATGATGGTCCCTATGGAGAAGCGTGGACTGGGCCACCACCCGGAACTTCCTGTAATTGTAGACGGCACAATGATGGTCCCTATGGAGAAGCGTGGACTGGGCCGCTCACCCGGAACTTCCTGTAATTGTAGACGGCACAATGATGATCCATATGGAGAAGCGTGGACTGGGCCGCTTACCCGGAACTTCCTGTAATTGTAGACGGCACAATGATGATCCCTATGGAGAAGCGTGGACTGGGCCATCACCCGGAACTTCCTGTAATTGTAGACGGCACAATGATGGTCCCTATGGAGAAGCGTGGACTGGGTCGCTCACCCAGAACTTCCTGTAATTGCAGACGGCACAAGGATGATCCATATGGAGAAGCGTGGACTGAGCCGCTCACCCGGAACTTCCTGTAATTGTAGACGGCACAATGATGATCCATATGGAGAAGCGTGGACTGAGCCGCTTACCCGGAACTTCCTGTAATTGTAGACGGCACAATGATGATCCCTATGGAGAAGCGTGGACTGGGCCATCACCCGGAACTTCCTGTAATTGTAGACGGCACAATGATGATCCATATGGAGAAGCGTGGACTGAGCCGCTCACCCGGAACTTCCTGTAATTGTAAACGGCACAATGATGGTTCCTATGGAGAAGCGTGGACTGAGCCGCTCACCCGGAACTTCCTGTAATTGTAAACGGCACAATGATGGTTCCTATAGAGAAGCGTGGACTGGGCCACTCACCCGGAACTTCCTGTAATTGTAGACGGCACAATGATGATCCATATGGAGAAGCGTGGACTGGGCCGCTCACCCGGAACGTCCTGTAATTGTAGACGGCACAATGATGGTCCTTATGGAGAAGCGTGGACTGGGCCGCTCACCCGGAACTTCCTGTAATTGTAGACGGCACAATGATGGTTCCTATGGAGAAGCGTGGACTGGGCCGCTCACCCGGAAGTTCCTGTAATTTTAGACGGCACAATGATGATCCATATGGAGAAGCGTGGACTGGGCCGCTTACCCGGAACTTCCTGTAATTGTAGACGGCACAATGATGATCCCTATGGAGAAGCGTGGACTGGGCCATCACCCGGAACTTCCTGTAATTGTAGACGGCACAATGATGATCCATATGGAGAAGCGTGGACTGGGCCTCTCACCCGGAACTTCCTGTAATTGTAGACGCCACAATGATGGTCCCTATGGAGAAGCGTGGACTGGGTTGCTCACCCAGAACTTCCTGTAATTGCAGACGGCACAAGGATGATCCATATGGAGAAGCGTGGACTGAGCCGCTCACCCGGAACTTCCTGTAATTGTAGACGGCACAATGATGATCCATATGGAGAAGCGTGGACTGGGCCGCTCACCCGGAACTTCCTGTAATTGTAGACGGCACAATGATGGTTCCTATGGAGAAGCGTGGACTGGGCCGCTCACCCGGAACTTCCTGTAATTGTAGACGGCACAATGATGATCCATATGGAGAAGCGTGGACTGGGCCGCTTACCCGGAACTTCCTGTAATTGTAGACGGCACAATGATGATCCCTATGGAGAAGCGTGGACTGGGCCATCACCCGGAACTTCCTGTAATTGTAGACGGCACAATGATGATCCATATGGAGAAGCGTGGACTGGGCCTCTCACCCGGAACTTCCTGTAATTGTAGACGCCACAATGATGGTCCCTATGGAGAAGCGTGGACTGGGTCGCTCACCCAGAACTTCCTGTAATTGCAGACGGCACAAGGATGATCCATATGGAGAAGCGTGGACTGAGCCGCTCACCCGGAACTTCCTGTAATTGTAGACGGCACAATGATGATCCATATGGAGAAGCGTGGACTGGGCCGCTTACCCGGAACTTCCTGTAATTGTAGACGGCACAATGATGATCCATATGGAGAAGCGTGGACTGGGCCGCTCACCCGGAACTTCCTGTAATTGTAGACGGCACAATGATGATCCATATGGAGAAGCGGGGACTGGGCCGCTCACCCGGAACTTCCTGTAATTGTAGACGGCACAATGATGGTTCCTATAGAGAAGCGTGGACTGGGCCGCTCACCCGGAACTTCCTGTAATTGTAGACGGCACAATGATGGTTCCTATGGAGAAGCGTGGACTGGGCCGCTCACCCGGAACTTCCTGTAATTGTAGACGGCACAATGATGGTTCCTATGGAGAAGCGTGGACTGGGCCGCTCACTCGGAACTTCCTGCAATTGTAGACGGCACAATGACGATCCCTATGGAGAAGCGTGGACTGGGCCATCACCCGGAACTTCCTGTAATTGTAGACGGCACAATGATGATCCATATGGAGAAGCGTGGACTGGGCCTCTCACCCGGAACTTCCTGTAATTGTAGACGCCACAATGATGGTCCCTATGGAGAAGCGTGGACTGGGTCGCTCACCCAGAACTTCCTGTAATTGCAGACGGCACAAGGATGATCCATATGGAGAAGCGTGGACTGAGCCGCTCACCCGGAACTTCCTGTAATTGTAGACGGCACAATGATGATCCATATGGAGAAGCGTGGACTGGGCCGCTTACCCGGAACTTCCTGTAATTGTAGACGGCACAATGATGATCCATATGGAGAAGCGTGGACTGGGCCGCTCACCCGGAACTTCCTGTAATTGTAGACGGCACAATGATGATCCATATGGAGAAGCGGGGACTGGGCCGCTCACCCGGAACTTCCTGTAATTGTAGACGGCACAATGATGGTTCCTATAGAGAAGCGTGGACTGGGCCGCTCACCCGGAACTTCCTGTAATTGTAGACGGCACAATGATGGTTCCTATGGAGAAGCGTGGACTGGGCCGCTCACCCGGAACTTCCTGTAATTGTAGACGGCACAATGATGGTTCCTATGGAGAAGCGTGGACTGGGCCGCTCACTCGGAACTTCCTGCAATTGTAGACGGCACAATGACGATCCCTATGGAGAAGCGTGGACTGGGCCATCACCCGGAACTTCCTGTAATTGTAGACGGCACAATGATGGTTCCTATGGAGAAGCGTGGACTGGGCCGCTCACCCGGAACTTCCTGTAATTGTAGACGGCACAATGATGGTTCCTATGGAGAAGCGTGGACTGGGCCACTCACCCGGAACTTCCTGCAATTGTAGATGGCACAATGATGATCCATATGGAGAAGCGTGGACTGGGCCACTCACCCGGAACTTACTGTAATTGTAGACGGCACAATGATGATCCATATGGAGAAGCGTGGACTGGGCCGCTCACCCGGAACTTCCTGTAATTGTAGACGGCACAATGATGATCCATATGGAGAAGCGTGGACTGGGCTATCACCCGGAACTTCCTGTAATTGTAGACGGCACAATGATGAGTCCTATGGAGAAGTGTGGACTGAGCCGCTCACCCGGAACTTCCTGTAATTGTAGACGGCACAATGATGATCCATATGGAGAAGCGTGGACTGGGCCGCTCACCCGGAACTTCCTGTAATTGTAGACGGCACAATGATGATCCATATGGAGAAGCGGGGACTGGGCCGCTCACCCGGAACTTCCTGTAATTGTAGACGGCACAATGATGGTTCCTATAGAGAAGCGTGGACTGGGCCGCTCACCCGGAACTTCCTGTAATTGTAGACGGCACAATGATGGTTCCTATGGAGAAGCGTGGACTGGGCCGCTCACCCGGAACTTCCTGTAATTGTAGACGGCACAATGATGGTTCCTATGGAGAAGCGTGGACTGGGCCGCTCACTCGGAACTTCCTGCAATTGTAGACGGCACAATGACGATCCCTATGGAGAAGCGTGGACTGGGCCATCACCCGGAACTTCCTGTAATTGTAGACGGCACAATGATGGTTCCTATGGAGAAGCGTGGACTGGGCCGCTCACCCGGAACTTCCTGTAATTGTAGACGGCACAATGATGGTTCCTATGGAGAAGCGTGGACTGGGCCACTCACCCGGAACTTCCTGCAATTGTAGACGGCACAATGATGATCCATATGGAGAAGCGTGGACTGGGCCACTCACCCGGAACTTCCTGTAATTGTAGACGGCACAATGATGGTTCCTATGGAGAAGCGTGGACTGGGCCGCTCACCCGGAACTTCCTGTAATTGTAGACGGCACAATGATGGTTCCTATGGAGAAACGTGGACTGGGCCTCTCACCCGGAACTTCCTGTAATTGTAGACGGCACAATGATGGTTCCTATGGAGAAGCGTGGACTGGGCCTCTCACCCGGAACTTCCTGCAATTGTAGACGGCACAATGACGATCCCTATGGAGAAGTGTGGACTGGGCCGCTCACCCGGAACTTCCTGTAATTGTAGACGGCACAATGATGGTCCCTATGGAGAAGCGTGGACTGGGCCGCTCACCCGGAACTTCCTGTAATTGTAGACGGCGCAATGATGATCCATATGGAGAAGCGTGGACTGTGCCGCTCACCCGGAACTTCCTGTAATTGTAGACGGCACAATGATGATCCCTATGGAGAAGCGTGGACTGGGCCGCTCACCCGAAACTTCCTGTAATTGTAGACGGCACAATGATGATCCATATGGAGAAGCGTGGACTGGGCCATCACCCGGAACTTCCTGTAATTGTAGACGGCACAATGATGATCCATATGGAGAAGCGTGGACTGGGCCATCACCCGGAACTTCCTGTAATTGTAGACGGCGCAATGATGATCCATATGGAGAAGCGTGGACTGTGCCGCTCACCCGGAACTTCCTGTAATTGTAGACGGCACAATGATGATCCCTATGGAGAAGCGTGGACTGGGCCGCTCACCCGAAACTTCCTGTAATTGTAGACGGCACAATGATGATCCATATGGAGAAGCGTGGACTGGGCCATCACCCGGAACTTCCTGTAATTGTAGACGGCACAATGATGATCCATATGGAGAAGCGTGGACTGGGCCACTCACCCGGAGTTTCTGTAATTGTAGTTCCTGTAATTGTAGATGCCGCCGCTTTGAGCGTTCAAACAGGAATATGAAGTTCTGACAAAAGTATTACCTGAAAAAGAAACATGTAAGGGGGTGTTGGTACGGTTTCCTGTTTTGCCACTAGGTGGCACCCTACCCATTGATAAATAGGGGACTAAGTGTGTGGTCCCCCCCCCCCCCAGGAACCACTAATGAACTTAGTCCTATTTCCCCACTTAGAGCACACACAGCCAGGCACACAGCATTTTCTTAATTTTTTCACTGGCTCTAAAGAACAGGTGTAACGGAACCGGACCCCGACTGCACTTGGGTACTTCCGTTAGATTCCCGCTTCCCCGTCCGAACACCGACCACTGACACCACCGCTGACCATACAGGACTAGATGACATCACTCTTGAAGTAAACCAGGAAGTAGACTACTTTATTTGAACACCGATACAAGATATATACATTCAGGGGACAATCCCCCTCCCTGCACAATGACACAGGGCGGAGCAATCCCCCTCCCTGCATAATGACACAGGGCGGGGCAATCCCCCCTCCCCGCATAATGACACAGGGTGGGACAATCCCCCCTCCCTACATAATGACACAGGGCGGGGTAATGTACATTTAGTAACAAGAGACACACCAGCAGACAGTCCCATCAGGGGGGAGGGCTGCTGGAGACACCCCCCACCAAGCCAATACACAAACACATACATCCCATAATAGTTTGCTCCCAAGCCAGACACACAATAGAACAATGGGATGCAGCCACATGGCATTAAACAATCAACAACCCCCCCCCCCCCCAAATATTAGGACAGATCACCCTGTACCCCTAACAGGCACAGGGTGACTTACACATAAGAGGGATATGGGGAGCTGAGACAGGGGTCTCCCCACCTCTCCAAAGGGGGCTGTGTTCCATGGGCCCCCCACCCAAAGTGAGCTGTGTTCCATGGGCCCCCCACCTAAAGCCACTCCCATCACAACAGTCTAGGGGTTCCTTTTGGGGTTTTTATTGGGAACGATGAACTTGGATGAGGTAAGGGAGCATGGCATACCCCAGCAACTGCAGAAGTGAACAACTTGAGGACTCCTTAAATTTCTGGCTGCACTGCATGAAAAAAAAGAAATGTCCCACAGGATCTCTAGGCTGATGGTGACTGTGCCATTCGAGCACTCGGGCACTGTGGTAGGCAGGAAGGGGGTGACAGTGTCCGGTACGCAGGAAAGGGGTAGAAGTGCCGGTAGGTAGGAAAGGGTTAGAAGTGCCCGGTAGGCAGGATGGGGGTAGAAGTACCCGGTGGGCAGGAGGGGGGTAAAAGTGCCCGGTAGGCAGGAAGGGGGTAGAAGTGCCCGGTGGGCAGGAAGGGGGTAGAAGTGCCTGGTAGGCAGGAAGGGGGTAGAAGTGCCCGGTAGGCAGGAAGGGGGTAGAAGTGCCCTGTAGGCAGGAAGGGGGTAGAAGTGCCCGGTAGGCAGGAAGGGGGTAGAAGTGCCCGGTAGGCAGGAAGGGGGTAGAAGTGCCCTGTATGCAGGAAGGGGGTAGAAGAGCCTGGTAGGCAGGAAGGGGGTGACATTGCCATGTAGGCAGGAAGGGGGTAGAAGTGCCTGGTAGGCAGGATGGGGGTAGAAGTACCCGGTGGGCAGGAGGGGGGTAGAAGTGCCCGGTAGGCAGGAAGGGGGTTGAAGTGCCCGGTGGGCAGGAAGGGGGTAGAAGTGCCTGGTAGGCAGGAAGGGGGTAGAAGTGCCCGGCAGGCAGGAAGGGGGTAGAAGTGCCCGGTATGCAGGAAGGGGGTAGAAGTGCCCGGCAGGCAGGAAGGGGGTAGAAGTGCCCTGTAGGCAGGAAGGGGGTAGAAGTGCCCGGTAGGCAGGAAGGGGGTAGAAGTGCCCTGTAGGCAGGAAGGGGGTAGAAGTGCCCTGTATGCAGGAAGGGGGTAGAAGTGCCTGGTAGGCAGGAAGGGGGTAGAAGTGCCCTGTAGGCAGGAAGGGGGTAGAAGTGCCTGGTAGGCAGGAAGGGGGTGAGATTGCCATGTAGGCAGGAAGGGGGTAGAAGTGCCCGGTAGGCAGGGAGGGGGTAGAAGTGCCAGGTAGGCAGGGAGGGGGTAGAAGTGCCCTGTAGGCAGGAAGGGGGTAGAAGTGCCCGGTAGGCAGCAAGGGGGTAGAAGTGCCTGGTAGGCAGGAAGGGGGTAGAAGTGTCCTGTAGGCAGGGAGGGGGTAGAAGTGCCCGGTAGGCAGGAAGGGGGTAGAAGTGCCCTTTAGGCAGGGAGGGGGTAGAAGTGCCCTGTAGACAGGAAGGGGGTAGAAGTGCCCGGTAGGCAGGAAGGGGGTAGAAGTGCCCTGTAGGCAGGAAGGGGGTAGAAGTGTCCGGTAGGCAGGAAGGGGGTAGAAGTGCCCGGTAGGCAGGAAGGGGGTAGAAGTGCCCTGTAGGCAGGAAAGGGGTAGAAGTGTCCGGTAGGCAGGAAGAGGGTAGAAGTGCCCTGTAGGCAGGAAGGGGGTAGAAGTGTCCGGTAGGCAGGAAGAGGGTAGAAGTGCCCGGTAGGCAGGAAGGGGGTAGAAGTGTCCTGTAGGCAGGGAGGGGGTAGAAGTGCCCGGTAGGCAGGAAGGGGGTAGAAGTGCCCGGTAGGCACGAAGGGGGTAGAAGTGCCCTGTAGGCAGGAAGGGGGTAGAAGTGCCTGATAGGCAGGAAGGGGGTAGAAGTGTCCGATAGGCAGGAAGGGGGTAGAAGTGCCCTGTAGGCAGGAAGGGGGTAGAAGTGTCCGGTAGGCAGGAAGAGAGTAGAAGTGCCCGGTGGGCAGGAAGGGGGTAGAAGTGTCCTGTAGGCAGGAAGGGGGTAGAAGTGCCCGGTAGGCAGGAAGGGGGTAGAAGTGCCCGGTAGGCAGGAAGGGGGTAGAAGTGCCCGGTAGGCAGGAAGGTGGTAGAAGTGCCCGGTAGGCAGGAAGGGGGTAGAAGTGCCCGGTAGGCAGGAAGGGGGTAGAAGTGCCCGGTAGGCACGAAGGAGGTAGAAGTGCCCTGTAGTCAGGAAGGGGGTAGAAGTGCCCGGTGGGCAGGAAGGGGGTAGAAGTGTCCGGTTGGCAGGTAGGAGGTAGAAGTGCCTGGTAGGCAGGAAGGGGATAGAAGTGCCCGGTAGGCAGGAAGGGGGTAGAAGTGTCAGGTGGGCAGGAAGGGGGTAGAAGTACCCGGTAGGCAGGAAGGGGGTAGAAGTGCCCGGTGGGCAGGAAGGGGGTAGAAGTGCCCTGTAGGCAGGAAGGGGGTAGAAGTGCCCGGTGGGCAGGAAGGGGGTAGAAGTGTCCGGTGGGCAGGAAGGGGGTAGAAGTGTCCGGTGGGCAGGAAGGGGGTAGAAGTGCCCGGTAGGCAAGAAGGGGGTAGAAGTGTCCGGTGGGCAGGAAAGGGGTAGAAGTGCCCGGTGGGCAGGAAGGGGGTAGAAGTGCCCTGTAGGCAGGAAGGGGGTAGAAGTGCCCGGTGGGCAGGAAGGGGGTAGAAGTGTCCGGTGGGCAGGAAGGGGGTAGAAGTGTCCGGTGGGCAGGAAGGGGGTAGAAGTGCCCGGTAGGCAAGAAGGGGGTAGAAGTGTCCGGTGGGCAGGAAAGGGGTAGAAGTGCCCGGTAGGCAGGAAGGGGGTAGAAGTGCCCGGTGGGCAGGAAGGGCGTGACCGGTAGGTGAGGGGGTTAACATGCGCAGAGAATACAAAGATGGCTCTGGCAGTGAAAGGTTAAACCCAATCCCCCCCCAAAACCCACGGGCTGCCCCCCGCTTCCCTTGTTGCGCCCCCTCTATATTCTTCGCACTGCGCTGTAGAAAACGTCGGAGAATTCTAAGTACTTCCACCGCCATCTCCTCACCAAGGAACCTCCTATTCTACATTTGCGCGATTCGCGGATATTTCCTTTCAATGAACAATAAGACGCGATGATGTCAGGCTGCGATTTTATTTGGCCGAATGTTATTTTATCATCTTGGGGAGGGGGGAGGGGCACGGAGGGGGGGGGGGGGAGGGGGTATTTTCCTCTTGAGCCATAATAACTATTTTTAAGTTTAATTTCCTCCTATAAAACCTTCCTCCAATATTGCTTCTCGGGGAGCTCTCCAGACGCGAGCGGCGGTATGGAAGTCGCTAAGCCGCGGTGGGCCCGGCCTAATGCCGTCTTTATTTATTGCTCAATTCACTTCTGCCGCCTGATAATTGAGTCTCCTCGCTGGAAGCCATTTTATGAAGAGATAACCCCACGGATTTAGGGACAGACGCAGCTCCGGATGAAGAGGAATTCACAGCTTCTGCTTCTCAGAATCGTCCGCTGCGCTCAGGATAGGAAGGAAACGGATTCCACGCGGGGGGGGGCTTCCTCATATTTCTGCACATTGGACGCCGATATACTTGGGGAGCGTTTTCATGGCTGCGCAGTTCAAATAATAAAACATATTTTTATGAAATACACGAGAATTAGAAGAGACTTTTCACTAAATATAAAGAAACAATTGCTACATCATTTTTTTTTTTTTTAAATCAGCCTGGGTACCCCCCCCCCCCCAATCCATACAAGCCCTTCAGGTCCGACATGGACTTTAAGGGGAGCCTGACACCAAAATTAAAAAAAACTGACTGCTGAGACAAGGTGGGGCGGAGATGAGGGGGTGCCGCGGCTGCACAGAGAAGTGCAGGATCTGTAGGGGGAGTTCTGTCCTCCTTTCTGCTGCCGACTGCAGAGACAAGGTGGGGACAGAGACAAGGTGGGGACATAGACAAGGGGGTGCCGCGGCTGCACAGAGAAGTGCAGGATCTGTAGGGGAGTTCTGTCCTCCTCTTTGCTGCCACCTGCTGAGACAAGGTGGGGGCGGAGATGAGGGGGTGTTGCGGCTGCACAGAGCAGTGCAGGATCTGTAGGGGGAGTTCTGTCCTCCTCTCTGCTGCCAACTGCTGAGACAAGGTGAGAGTGGAGATGAGGAGGTGCTGCGGCTGCACAGAGAAGTGCAGGTTCTGTAGGGGGAGTTCTGTCCTCCTCTCTGCTGCCGACTGCTGAGACAAGGTGGGTGCGGAGAAAAGGTGGGTGCCACAGCTGCAGGAGAGGTTCAAGGGCCACATGGCCTGGAGCGCCGGATTCAACTTACAGGTGTGCTTTACGGTGTCTGCTTTCAGAAAATATAACATGTTTTAGGGGTTTCACATAATCTTCAGGCCTAAATTGATGTTTATTTTGTCCTTCTCTGTGTTTTCATGCAGCTACTTAGGATGGGGTTCTTCATATACTAACCCTTTCTCTTTTTTTTTGTTTGTAGAAAACACAAAAAACTGCTCTGGCAGTGAAAGGCTTAAAGCCCAACTGTATACTATGTGACTGTGACATTGTTGCAATGTTTCCTGGATACAGACATCATTTCTGTTGCTGCTTCTGTTTTCTTTTTGGATTCCCCGATTGTCTCTGGGATCGCCATCTTGCTCCTCTACAATGAAACGCGTAAAGAAAGTCACTTACGGAAGATGACAAAAGTCTAAATGATGGCGGCCAATTCGATTGTCTACACACAAAAACAAGTCTGGCAGTGAAGGGGTTAAAGCCAGAGTGTATACCATGTGACTGTGACATTGTTGCAATGTTTACCGGATAAAGACAACATTTCTGTTGCTGCTTCTATTTTCTTTTTGGATTCCCCGTTTATCTCTGGGATCGTGATGAAACGCGTAAACTAAGTCACTTACAGAAGATGACAAAAGTCTACATGATCCCCACCAACTGTATCTTCTAAACACAAAAACAGGTCTGGCAGTGATGGGGTTAAAGCTGAAGTGAATACTATGTGACTTTGACATTGTTGCAGTGTTTCCCATAAGAAGACATTATTTCTGCTTTTCTTTTCTTCTTGGGCTCCCCGATTATCTCTGGGATAGCAATGAAACACGTAAAGTAAGTCACTTAAGGAAGATGACAAACGTGTAAATGATCTAAACACAAAAACAGGTCTGGCAGTGAAAATGTTAAAGCCCAACTGTGACATTGTTGCAATGTTTCCTGGATACAGACATCATTTCTTTTGCTGCTTCTATTTTATTTTTGGATTCCCCGATTATCTCTGGGATCGTGATGAAACGCGTAAAGTAAGTCACTTAAGGAAGATGACAAAAGTCTAAATGATCCTCACCAAATGTATCTTCTACACACAAAAACAGGTCTGGCAGTGAAGGGGTTAAAGCCGAAGTGTATACCATGTGACGGTGACATTGTTGCAATGTTTCCTGGATAAAGACATCATTTCTGTAGCTGCTTTTCTGTTCCTCTTGGATTCGTTGATTGTCTCTGGGACACCGTTTCTTTTACTGCTTCTATTTTCTTTTTGGATTCCCCAATTGTCTCTGGGATCGCCGTCTTGCTCCTCTACGATGAAACGCGTAAAGTAAGTCACTTATGGAAGATGACAAAAGTCTAAATGATCGAGGCCAGTTCTATCGTCTAAACACAAAAACGGGTCTGGCAGTGAAGGGGTTAAAGCCCAACTGTATACTATGTGACTGTGACATTGTTGCAATGTTTCCTGGATACAGACACCGTTTCTTTTGCTGCTTCTATTTTCTTTTTGGATTCCCCGATTGTCTCTGGGATCGCCATCTTGCTCCTTTATGATGAAACGTGTAAAGAAAGTCACTTACGGAAGATGACAAAAGTCTAAAGGATGGCGGCCAATTCAATTGTCTACACACAAAAACAGGTCTGGCAGTGAAGGGGTTAAATCCCAACTGTATATTAACTGATTGTGACATTGTTGCAATGTTTCCCAAATAAAGACATCATTTCTGTTGCTGCTTTTCTTTTCTTCTTGTATTTGTTGATCGTCTCTGGGATCGCCGTCTTGCTCCTCTACGATGAAACGCGTCAAGTAAGTCAGTTGCGGAAGATAAAAAAAGTCTACATGATCCCCACCAAATGTATCTCCGAAACACAAAAACAGGTCTGGCAGTGAAGGGGTTAAAGCTGAAGTGTATACTATGTGACGGTGACATTGTTGCAATGTTTCCCGGATAAAGACATCATTTCTGTTGCTGCTTTTATTTTCTTCTCGGATTCATTGATTGTCTCTGGGATCGCCGTCTTGCTCCTCTACGATGAAACGCGTAAAGAAAGTCACTTACGAAGATGACAAAAGTCTAAATGATGGCGGCCAATTCTATCTTCCAAACATAAAAACAGATTTCTCAGATAAAAGGCAAAACTTTTCCCATTTCCCAGTTCTATCAACTAAACACAAAAACAGGTCTGGCAGTGAAAAGGTTAAAGCCCACCCGTGACATTGTTGCAATGTTTCCTGGATACAGACATCATTTCTTTTGCTGCTTCTATTTTATTTTTGGATTCCCCGATTGTCTCTGGGATCGTCGTCTTGCTCCTCTATGATGAAATGCGTAAAGTTACTTATGGAAGATGAAAAAAGTCTAAATGATCCCCACCAAATGTATCTTCTAAACACAAAAACGGGTCTGGCAGTGAAGGGGTTAAAGCCGAAGTGTATACTATGTGATGGTGACATTGTTGCAATGTTTCCCGGATAAAGACATCATTTCTGTTGCTGCTTCTTTTTTCTTTTTGCATTCCCCATTTATCTCTGGGATCGCGATGAAACGCGTAAACTAAGTCATGTACAGAAGATGACAAAAGTCTACATGATCCCCACCAAATGTATCTTCTAAACACAAAAACAGGTCTGGCAGTTAAGGGGTTAAAGCTGAAGTGTATACTATGTGACTCTGACATTGTTGCAATGTTTCCCGGATAAAGACATCATTTCTGCTTTTGTTTTCTTCTTGGGTTCCCCGATTATCTCTGGGATAGCAATGAAACACGTAAAGTGAGTCACTTACGGAAGATGACAAAAGTGTAAATGATCGCAGGCAGTTCTATCATCTAAACACAAAAACAGGTCTGGCAGTGAAAATGTTAAAGCCCAACTGTGACATTGTTGCAATGTTTCCTGGATACAGACATATTTTCTTTTGCTGCTTCTATTTTATTTTTGGATTCCCCGATTATCTCTGGGATCGTGATGAAACGCGTAAAGTAAGTCAGTTGCGAAAGATGAAAAAAGTCTAAATGATCCTCACCAAATGTATCTTCTACACACAAAAACAGGTCTGGCAGTGAGGGGGTTAAAGCCCAACTGTGACATTGTTGCAATGTTTCCTGGATACAGACACCGTTTCTTTTGCTGCTTCTATTTTCTTTGTGGATTCCCGATTGTCTCTGGGATCGCCATCTTGCTCCTTTATGATGAAACGTGTAAAGAAAGTCACTTACGGAAGATGACAAACTTCTAAATGATGGCGGCCAATTCAATTGTCTAAACACAAAACCAGGTCTGGCAGTGAAGGGGTTAAAGCCGGAGTGTATACTATGTGACTGTGACATTGTTGCAATATTTCCTGTGTATGACATCATTTCTGTAGCTGCTTTTCTGTTCTTCTCGGATTCGTTGATTGTCTCTGGGATCGCCGTCTTGCTCCTCTACGATGAAACGCGTCAAGTAAGTCAGTTGCGGAAGATGAAAAAAGTCTACATGATCCCCACCAAATGTATCTTCGAAACACAAAAACAGGTCTGGCAGTGAAGGGGTTAAAGCCCAACTGTGACATTGTTGCAATGTTTCCTGGATACAGACATCATTTCTTTTTCCGCTTCTACTTCATTTTTGGGTTCCCCGATTGTCTCTGGGATCGCCGTCTTGCTCCTCTACGATGAAACGCGTAAACTAAGTCACTTACAGAAGATGACAAAAGTCTACATGATCCCCACCTAATGTATCTTCTAAACACAAAACCAGGTCTGGCAGTGAAGGGGTTAAAGCCGGAGTGTATACCATGTGACGGTGACATTGTTGCAATGTTTCCTGTATATGACATCATTTCTGTTGCTGCTTTTCTTTTCTTCTCGGATTGGCTGATTATCTCTGGAATCGCCGTCTTGCTCCTCTACGATGAAACGCGTAAAGTCAGTCACTTACGGAAGATGACAAACGTCTAAATGATGGCGGACAATTCCATCTTCCAAACATAATAAGAGATTTCTCAGATAAAAGGCGACACTTTTCCCGTTCCCCGCCAATTCCTGTGCGTTTTCTGTTTGGCTCGTCTTCGGATCCCGGCCGCGGCACGTAAGATATTTATGAATGCACACATTGTGACTCGTAATTATCTGCCGCCACAACGCCCGGCGCAGTCCCCGTTGTGCTTCAAGATGACACTCGTTACTTTCACATTCATCCGGCGTCTGCGATCTCATCACGCCGCTCCGTGCATAATTCACCTCCGGACTCCCCTGGGGTCCGCAAGGTTATACGGCTGACTTTCATTATTTTTCAAAAGCGCATTATTTGCATTCTAAAGTCGGGTTTCTGTTTTTTTCCCGCTATTGCTCCGCAGTCGTAATTTTTTTTTGTACTTCGCTGAGTGCAGGTGTTGCCGTATTTTGGTTTTGAAAAAAAAAAATGTTATTAAAAAGTAAAACAGATTATAGCTGAAGTTTAATTTTGCTTATACATACCTTATGTTATTCCTAGTGATGTCATCACCAGGTCTCTGTGCTTCTCTATGCAGTGCAGGCAGTTCATGGCTGGTGGGAGGGGCTGGCAGGGGGCTCTACATAGCATCTTGAAACCATCACAGCATCCCTGCCTCGGTACTCCTCTCAAGAGCCCTCAGTTCTGTGATAAGCAGTGGGCTAGCTTGTGGGAGGAGCTATGCAAATATAAGGCCTTGGTGGGCGGGTGCTAACCTGCCCCAGCAGACTACTCTTGGTAAAAGCCGAGCCTCTGTGATTGGAAGAACTAAGATCCAATGAATGAAAGGGGCGGGGCAGAGACCAGCTTGAAGGAGTGGACGGTCCCAGGCAGGCAGCATTTGCATGAACCCGCACGTGATGCTGAGTCTCCATGATGGCAAGAACTAAAAACCAGTAAATGAAAGGGGCGGGGCCAGGGACAGTCAGGCTGGGGAGGAAAGGGGCGTGGTCAGGGACAGTCAGGCTGGGGAGGAAAGGGGCGTGGCCAGGGACAGTAAGGCTGGGGAGGAAAGGGGCAGGGCCAGGGACAGTCAGGCTGGGGAGGAAAGGGGCGGGGCCAGGGACAGTCAGGCTGGGGAGGAAAGGGGCGGGGCCAGGGACAGTCAGGCTGGGGAGGAAAGGGCTGTGGCTAGGGACAGTCAGGCTGGGGAGGAAAGGGGCAGGGCCAGGGACAGTCAGGCTGGGGAGGAAAGGGGCGTGGCCAGGGACAGTCAGGCTGGGGAGGAAAGGGGCGGGGCCAGGGACAGTCAGGCTGGGGAGGAAAGGGGGAGGGCCAGGGACAGTCAGGCTGGGGAGGAAAGGGGCGGGGCCAGGGACAGTAAGGCTGGGGAGGAAAGGGGCGTGGCCAGGGACAGTAAGGCTGGGGAGGAAAGTGCTAGATGATGCTTGATGTCCTCTAGCCAGGAAATGGGGCGGAGCTCTATTTGACTTGCTGCAGCTTCTAATGCACATTGTGAGGAGCTCACAGGGTGCAGCACGATCTGTCGTTTGCTGGAACAATAAAGTTTTCATGAAACGCTGGGGTCATCAGTGTGCAGCCAGTCTGTGAATGTTTGGGGACTTTACGTCCAATTCTGCTCCTGACGTTCCAGACACCAACATATAAAGGTAACTCGGGAGCGGAACCTTTTCACCGTCAGTTTTTATCAATTAAATAAAAATGTATTTTTTAAATATTTTCTTAATGATTATTTGTTGTGTTTAATTCTTTTTATTCATTAATTATATATTCATTTAATTGTACACAATTATTTTTTATTAATAAAATGTTTAAAATTGTATTCATTATTATTTTTATATATTTTTTGGTCAGTTGTGTAATAATTTCATTTTTATGTAATTACTTTTTTATTCATTAAAAAAGTAGTGTTTCTATATTTAAATAATTATTTTTATTTTATTCATTATTTATTTATGAATTATGTAGTAATTTTTTGGGGGGAATTGTTTTTGTTAATAAAAATATAATTTCTTATTATTCAAATTTTTTTAAATCTCTATTTCTCTCTCTCTATATATATACACACACACACAAACACATATATATATATATATATATATATATATATATATATATAAAATCTTATTTTTTGTTTTCTTCATTATTTATTTATTTATAATGAATTCATTTTTTATGTAATTATTTTTTATTTCTAAAAATATAATTTCCAATATGTTATTATTTATTATTTTATTTTTAACCTTTTATTCATTTATATTAGTTATGTAATCTTTTAATGTGAGTACTTTTTTCTTCATAAAAAAAGGTTATTTTTCTATGTTTTATTAATTTTCGTTTTTGTATTTGTATTTGTTCATTATTTATTAGTTATGTAATAATTTAATTTTGCATGTAATTACATTTTTCAGTATTTATTTATTTTTTTAAATAAAATATTATTTTTATTTGATGTTTTTAAATTTTATTCATTATTCATTTATTACTTATGTCATCATTTCATTTTTATGCAATGACTTTTTATTTTTTAAAAAAAGAGTATTTTTAAAGTGTTCTTTTAATTATTATTATTTTTTTTAATAACATTCATTAAATATTTATTAATTATGTATTAATTTAATTTTAATGCAATATTTTTTTTTTTTGTGTGTGTGAGCCGAGGCGTCATTTTTTTTTTTTGGTAGTTGTGACTTTTATTTTCTGCTCGAAAAACATTAGTTAAAAATCTAAGAAGGGTGAAAAAAACGTTTACTGAGACCAGAGTGTGTTCAGTGATCGAATATATAGCCGGCCGAGGCATGGACTCTGCTAGACCCCCGAAGGCACGTGGTGGGATCAGCGCCCAGCCCTCAGTAGCAGATAGTATTGGTCCTGTAAGTTTGGGAGGCGGGGCCTCCATGGATGGGACTTGTTTTTCCAGCACAGATGCTCGATTGGATTGAGATCTGGAGAATTTGGAGGCCAAGTCAACACCTCATACTCGTTTTGTTCCTCAAATCATTCTAGAATCTATCAGACCGGGCCACCATCTTCCATGGTTCCATGGTCCAGTTCTGATGCTCAAGTGCCCATTGTGGGTTCTTCTGGCTGTGGACTCGGGTCAGCATGGGCACCCTGACCAGTCTGCGGCTACACAGCCCCATACACAACAAACTGCGATCCTCTGCATGTTCTGACACCTTTCTATCAGAACCGGCATTGACGTCTTCAGCAACGTGAGCTCCAGTAGCTCTTCTATTGGATTGGACAACAAAGATCAGTCTTCCCTCCCCAGATCCATCAATGATCCTTTCCTCCCCTCCTCCATCAATGAGCCTTCCCTCCCCTCCTCCATCAATGAGCCTTCCCTCCCCACCCCCATCAATGAGCCTTCCCTCCCCTCCTCAATCAATGAGCCTTCCCTCTCCACACCCGTCAATGAGCCTTCCCTCTCCACCTTCATCAATGAGCCTTCCCTCCCCACCTCCATCAATGAGCCTTCCCTCCCCTTCTCCATCAATGAGCCTTCCCTCCCCACCTCCATCAGTGAGCCTTCCCTCCCCACCTCCATCAATGAGCCTTTCTTCCCCACCTCCATCAATGAGCCTTTCCTCCCCACCTTTATCAATGAGCCTTTCCTCCCCACCTTCATCAATAAGCCTTCCCTCCCCACCTCCATCAATTAGCCTTCCCTCCCAACCTCCAACAATGATCCTTCCCTCCTCACCTCCATCAATGAGCCTACCCTCCCCTCCTCCATCAATGAGCCTTCCTTCTCCACCTCCATCAATGAGCCTTTCCTCCCCACCTTTATCAATGAGCCATTCCTCCCCACCTCCATCAATGAGCCTTCCCTCCCCTTCTCCATCAATGAGCCTTCCCTCCCCACCTCCAGCAGTGAACCTTCCCTCCCCACCATCATCAATGAGCCTTTCCTCCCCACCTCCATCAATGAGCCTTTCCTCCCCTTCTCCATCAATGAGCCTTCCCTCCCCACCTCCATCAGTGAGCCTTCCCTCCCCACCTCCATCAATGAGCCTTCCCTCCCCACCTCCATCAATGAGCCTTCCCTCCCCTCCTCTATCAATGAGCCTTCCCTCCCCACCTCTATCAAGGACCCTTCCCTCCCCACTTCTGTCAATGAGCCTTCCCTCCCCATCTCCATCAGTGAGCCTTCCCTCTCCACCTCCATCAATGTGTCGTCACCCCCCCATCTCTGTCAATGAGCCTTCCCTCCCCACCTCATCAATGAATGACTGCCCATGACCCTATTATTGGTTCTCCTTCCTTGGACCGCTTTTGGTTGGTCCTGACCACGGCAGACCAGGAACATCCCACAAGAGCGGCAGTTTTGGAGTTGCTCTAACCCCGTTGACATTCCAATATGGTCCTTGTCAAAGTCCCTCCAATCCCTACACTTGTCCATTATTTCTGCTTTCATCACATCAACTTCAGGGACAACATGTTTACTTTGTGCATAATATACCCCGCCCATTTCCAGATGTCATTGTAACCAGCCAATCATTGTCATTCACTTCACGTGTCAGCGGTCATAATGTTGTGGCTGCTCAGTGTATATTTTATGTCTTGTGTTATATATATATACAGTATATACCCCCCTATATATACAGTATATCCCCCCTATATATACAGTATATACCCCCTATATATACAGTATATCCCCCCTATATATACAGTATATACCCCCATATATATACAGTATATACCCCCCGTGGATTATGGGGAGCTCCAGTCCCACCGGGAGTCCCGATCGATCGCCGGAGCTTCCGCCAGCTGGCCACAGAGCCGAACTTTGTTCTATGATATACTGACCCGGCAGAGATGACCGGACATCAATTTCCATGAACTCAGAACTAAACGGCGCCAGTTACATCACATCACAGTGATCTTGGTGTTAGTTTAGGGGCAGAGGAGGCATTTGGGGTCTTATTGGCCCCCAGATCTCTCCATAAAGAGGACCTGTCACCACCTATTGCTGTCACAGGGGGTGTTTACATTCCTTGGGACAGAAATAAAAGTGATCCAAAAATGCAAGCGACAGTGTAAAAAAGAAAACTTTAAAAAAATTAAAGTGCCCCCGTCTCCCCCATGCTTGAGCGCCAAGGTGAATGCACACGCCGGTCCCGCACGCATGCGATCTTCCCACACATGTGAGGTGTCACCCTGAGTGTCAGATCACGGGAAGTAATTCCAGAACTTCTCTGTAAATCTAAAGTGGTCACCTGGAAAGGATTTTAAAGCAGGTAAGTAAGGAGGTCCTGGGTTTGCCTTCTTGCAGTTTGTCCTGAAATAATGTTTTCCAAATGTTGGGCCTTAGGGTTGTGCCACTGGCTGGTTTTCTCCGGATGATCCACCACAACGGTTGGCTAGCTTCATCCTCCTGCAGGACAGATGTGGGAGATCACAGCACCACCCAGACAAGTGGTCAATCATAGAAAAGAACCCAATGTGGGTGAAACGCATGAGTAAGGGGGTCCTAGGTGGGCCTTCTTGCAGTTTGTCGTGGAATAATAAAGTTTTCCAAATGTTGGACCTTAGGGTTGTGCTGCTGGCTGGTTTTCTCCACATAACGGTTGACTAGCTTCATCCTCTTGTAGGATAGATGTGGGAGATCACAACACCACCCAGACAAGTAGCCAGTCATAGAAATGAACCCAATGATGGTGAAATGCATGAGTAAGGGGGTCCTGGGTTTGTGTTTTTGCAGTTTGTCCCGCAATAATAAAGTTTAACAAGCATTAGACTTTACAGTCGTGCTGCCAGTTGGTTTTCTCCAGATTAGCCACCACAATGGTTGGCTAGCCTTACTCTCTTGTAGGATACATGTGGGATTTCATAGCACCACCCAGACAAGTGATCAGTCATAGAGATGAGCCAAGTGTGAAATGCATCAGAAAGGGGGTCCTAGGTGGGCTTTCTTGCAGTGTGTCCTGGAATAATAAAGTTTTCCAAATGTTGGACCTTAGGGTTGTACCGCTGGTTGCTTTTCTCCACCACAACGGTTGGCTAGCCTTACTCTCCTGTAGGATACATGTGGGATTTCATAGCACCACCCAGACAAGTGATCAGTCATAGAGATGAGCCAAGTGTGAAATGCATCAGGAAGGGGGTCCTAGGTGGGCTTTCTTGCAGTTTGTCCTGGAATAATAAAGTTTTCCAAATGTTGGACCTTAGGGTTGTACCGCTGGTTGCTTTTCTCCACCACAACGGTTGGCTAACTTCATCCTCCTGCACGATACTTGTGGGAGATCACAGCACCACCCAGACAAGTGATCAGTCATAGAGATGAGCCAAGTGTGAAATGCATCAGAAAGGGGGTCCTAGGTGGGCTTTCTTGCAGTTTGTCCTGGAATCAGGGGCGGACTGACTATTTGGAAACTTGGGCACTGTCCAAGGGCCCATAGTCAGTAGGGGGCCCCATGAGATGCCCCTGGTACCTTTATCATAGGCTTTTTTGAGTTTGGGCAAGGACACAGGGGCCCCATGATCCCCTATTGCCCGGGGGCCCCATGAGTTGTCAGTCCACACCTGCCTGGAATAATGAAGTTTTCCAAATGTTGGACCTTAGGGTTGTACCATTGGTTGGTTTTCTCCACCACAATGGGTGGCTAGCTTCATCCTCCTGCAGGATAGATGTGGGATTTCACAGCACCACCCAGACAAGTGGTCAATCGTAGAAATGAACCCAATGATGGTGAAACGCATGAGTAAGGGGGTCCTGGGTTTTCCTTTTTGCAGTTTGTCCCGGAATAATAAAGTTTAACAAGCATTAGACGTTACAGTCGTGCTGCCAGTTGGTTTTCTCCAGATTAGCCAGCACAACGGTTGGCTAGCCTTACTCTCCTGTAGGATACAAGTGGGAGATCACAGCACCACCCAGACAAGTGTTCAGTCATAGAGATGAGCCAAGTGTGAGTGAAATGCATCAGGAAGGGGGTCCTAGATGGGATTTCTTGCAGTTTGTCCTGGAATAATAAAGTTTTCCAAATGTTGGACCTTAGGGTTGTTTTGCTGGCTGGTTTTCTCCACCACAACGGTTGGCTAGCTTCATCCTCCTGCAGGATAGATGTGGGAGATCACAACACCACCCAGACAAGTGGTCAGTGATAGAAATGAACCCAATGATGGTGAAACGCATGAGTAAGGGGGTCCTGGGTTTGTGTTTTTGCAGTTTGTCCCGGAATAATAAAGTTTTACAAGCAATAGACGTTACAGTCGTGCTGCCAGTTGGTTTTCTCCAGATTAGCCACCACAATGGTTGGCTAGCCTTACTCTCTTGTAGGATACATGTGGGAGATCACAGCACCACCCAGACAAGTGATCAGTCATAGAGATGAGCCAAGTGTGAAATGCATCAGAAAGGGGGTCCTAGGTGGGCTTTCTTGCAGTTTGTCCTGGAATCAGGGGTGGACTGACCATTTGGAAACTCAGGCACTTCCCGAGGGCCCGGGGTCAGTAGGGGGCCCCATGAGATGCCCCTGGTACCTTTATCATAGGCTTTTTTGAGTTTGGGCAAGGACACAGGGGCCCCATCATTCCCTATTGCCCAGGGGTCCCATGAGTTGTCAGTCCACCCCTGCCTGGAATAATGAAGTTTTCCAAATGTTGGACCTTAGGGTTGTGCCGCTGGCTGGTTTTCTCCACCACAACGGTTGGCTAGCTTCATCCTCCTGCAGGATAGTTGTGGGAGATCACAACACCACCCAGACAAGTGGTCAGTCATAGAAATGAACCCAATGATGGTGAAACGCATGAGTAAGGGGATCCTGGGTTTTCCTTTTTGCAGTTTGTCCCGGAATAATAAAGTTTTACAAGCAATAGACTTTACAGTCGTGCTGCCAGTTGGTTTTCTCCAGATTAGCCACCACAATGGTTGGCTAGCCTTACTCTCTTGTAGGATACATGTGGGAGATCACAGCACCACCCAGACAAGTGATCAGTCATAGAGATGAGCCAAGTGTGAGTGAAATGCATCAGAAAGGGGATCCTAGATGGGATTTCTTGCAGTTTGTCCTGGAATAATAAAGTTTTCCAAATGTTGGACCTTAGGGTTATTTTGCTGGCTGGTTTTCTCCACCACAACGGTTGGCTAGCTTCATCCTCCTGCAGGATAGATGTGGGAGATCACAACACCACCCAGACAAGTGGTCAATCATAGAAATGAAGCCAATGATGATGAAACGCATGAGTAAGGGGGTCCTAGGTTTGCCTTTTTGCTTGTTTGTCCCGGAATAATAAAGTTTTACAAGCATTAGACTTTACAGTCGTGCTGCCAGTTGGTTTTCTCCAGATTAGCCACCACAATGGTTGGCTAGCCTTACTGTCTTGTAGGATACATGTGGGAGATCACAGCACCACCCAGACAAGGGATCAGTCATGGACATGAGCCAAGTGTGAAATGCATCAGGAAGGGGGTCCTAGGTGGGCTTTCTTGCAGTTTGTCCTGGAATCAGGGGTGGACTGACCATTTGGAAACTCAGGCACTTCCCGAGGGCCCGGGGTCAGTAGGGGGCCCCATGAGATGCCCCTGGTACCTTTATCATAGGCTTTTTTGAGTTTGGGCAAGGACACAGGGGCCCCATCATCCCCTATTGCCCAGGGGTCCCATGAGTTGTCAGTCCACCCCTGCCTGGAATAATGAAGTTTTCCAAATGTTGGACCTTAGGGTTGTTTTGCTGGCTGCTTTTCTCCACATAACGGTTGGCTAGCTTCATCCTCCTGCAGGATAGATGTGGGAGATCACAACACCACCCAGACAAGTAGCCAGTCATAGAAATGAACCCAATGATGGTGAAACGCATGAGTAAGGGGGTCCTGGGTTTTCCTTTTTGCAGTTTGTCCCGGAATATTAAAGTTTTTCAAGCATTAGACGTTACAGTTGTGCTGCCAGTTGGTTTTCTCCAGATTAGCCACCACAATGGTTGGCTAGCCTTACTGTCTTGTAGGATACATGTGGGAGATCACAGCACCACCCAGACAAGGGATCAGTCATGGAGATGAGCCAAGTGTGAAATGCATCAGGAAGGGGGTCCTAGATGGGATTTCTTGCAGTTTGTCCTGGAATAATAAAGTTTTCCAAATGTTGGACCTTAGGTTTGTGCCCCTGGCTGGTTTTCTCCACCACAACGGTTGGCTAGCTTCATCCTCCTGCAGGATAGTTGGGGAAGTTCACAGCACCACCCCCACGCTTCCACTAACAGGAGATTGTTAGACTCAAAAACGACAACTAAAAAAAAAGGAAAAAAAAGAAAAGAATTTGTGCTTTATCTCCCGGCGCACAGAAAGCCGTCCTTCTGCAAGGTGTTAAACACGGTAGATGCTCCAAAAGTGACAGCCATTGCCTACTGTATGGAAACTCCTGGCATGTAATTAAATTCCACATCCCGATTGTGTACAGAGTCAAATCTCCTGAGATGTGATTCTGTTACAAAGAAGAATTTCCTGCTTCACTGATCCTTTTATGCCCCGTCACAAAGAGCAATCATAAAAGGCTCCCGATGCTACAAGTGCGGATTCTTCACAATATTTCTCTTCAGCTGTCAAGCTTTCACTTCCTCGGAGAATGATAAGGATGGATACACGGAATGGGGGCAGCCGGTGCTCAGATCAATGGTGGCAACTCACATCTAAAAGCTGTAGGAAACCTTAGAGAGTGGCGAAGCCCAAGCGCCTTTTGTCGCAAATTGGTTTGTTTTGGCGCCAATGGTTGCATTTAGCGCAGGAGTGATAGTATTTAGGGCAAGTTCCGGCTCATAGAGGCTGAAGTCATCCCAACACCAATTATCAGAAGCACTTTGGGGTTCCCATGGACAAAATCGCATTAGAAATATTATTGTGTCCATCGTAGCACTTACCCCCCCCCCCCCGAAGGAGACACGGTTCTTGGGTCCTCTGTTCCCAGGGCCCACGATTCTGTAGGCAGCACCGTGCTCTCTGACCTTCTCTGGATGAAGATATTTACTGCTACAATAAGGTAGGCCTGGAGAAAAAAAAAAAATTAAGCACAGAGACAGCATGACTGGGGGGTATAGAGGGTTCCATCCTCTGATGAAGTGCGTGCGCACGTAACGCGTGAGGAGGGGCCAGGATGTCGTGACGCTACGCCGCCGGAGCTACGTGGAGGCCCAGCGGCCATCTTTGATTTCCTACGGGTTAGTTTCATTTCTACACCCTGATGCTGTTTTTACCTCCTGCTTGTTGGCAAACATTCTTTTTACCAATAAATATATTATTTCAATACTACACTATGGGCATCCTTCCCTGACTCCCCGAGAGGAGTATTTATTCACAGAGCCCTTGCCAAGAGGAGGAATACTTGCTGTCGCTAGACAGCTCCACCCATCCCCCAAACAAGGACCTCTAGCTATCTGGATTCAACTAATCCTGACTTCTGGGCACCTGATGATGACCACCCTGAGGGAGGACTGCCAAATC
This sequence comes from Staurois parvus, assembly GCF_062004578.1. Lineage (NCBI taxonomy): Eukaryota > Metazoa > Chordata > Amphibia > Anura > Ranidae > Staurois > Staurois parvus. The sequence continues at coordinate 131,167 of NW_028319640.1, forward strand.
TGACCAGACCTGTACCTGATGAGGATACCTCTGGATATAATAATATATAACCAGGGGCGCACTGACCTTTCGAGCACTCGGGCACTGACCGAGGGCCCGGGGTCGAAAGGGGGCCCCATGAAATGCTCCTGGTACCTTTTATAGGCTTTTTTTGGGTGTGCTTTGAATGTGGGCAAGGACACAGGGGCCCCATGATCCCCTATTGCCCAGGGGCCCCATGAGTTGTCAGTCTGCCCCTGTATATAACGCGTATTATTACTATACTTCTGGTGAGTGCGCATTTCAGCTATTAATCACGGAGCACCACCATTGAGTCTACCAGTCACCTGACTCTTTTACTACTGCATAGAATGCTCATATTCAATCAAATTTTAATCTCTGAGAATATATATTGTCTATTTTAAGCGCTGCACTATTTATTCTTTTCGTGATTTAAGGCTTGTTTTGGTACCTTGAGTGCTTAGCAGCTGTTTGGATAGCGCTCAATTGTTTCCATTGATTTTGATTGGAAGTTTTGGGAGTATGGCTTACCTGATTGGAAGGGGATGTTGGGGAGGGTTCACAGGGAGGAAAAGGAGTGTACGATCTCAGGAAGTCCAGTGGGGAAGTTGGAAGAAGAAGAAGAAGCTTCTCACCCTCCCCCCCCTTCATGCTTTGGTTTGGATTGTCACGGCGACCTTAGCGGTGGTTGGTCTTTGGAGGAGGAAAGAATTCTGTATGGAGACAGATTCTGGACCCATCAGTGGTATGGGGACCTCGGTTAACCCGGAATAGGTAAAATGGTGGTCACTGCGGATAAAAAGGATTGTCCCCGAGCCAGTGGGATGTGGCTGGGGATAAGTAGGATTGACTCTGGGCCGGGGGGCTGCGGCTGGGGATAAGTAGGGTTGTCTCCGGGCCGGTGGGCTGCGGCTGGAGATAAGTAGGATTGTCCCCGAGCTGGTGGGTTGTGGATGGAGATAAGTAGGATTGTCCCCGAGCTGGTGGGTTGCGGATGGAGATAAGTAGGGTTGTCTCCGGGCTGGTGGGTTGTGGCTGGGGATAAGTAGGGTTGTCTCCGGGCTGGTGGGTTGCGGCTGGGGATAAGTAGGATTGTCCCCGAGCTGATGGGCTGCGGTTGGGTATTAGTAGGATTGTCCCCAAGCTGGTGAACAAAAACCCTGTGACAGAAATACCCGACGAAAAAAACAGAGTAACATAAAGCATAACTAGCAAACTAATATTATATACAATGTATACAAACGGGGAACACAGGGGAGCAGAGAAAGAAAACTGGAGGTGAAGGAAACATAAAGGAAGGGGGAAACAAAACTGGGATCAAGTAAAGGGGGGGTAGGAACAAGGCAGCAGGGTTTCGGGGGGGTAGGAACAAGGCAGCAGGGTTTGGGTGGTAGGAACAAGGCAGCAGGGTTTGGGGGGGTAGGAACAAGGCAGCAGGATTCCGGGGGGGGTAGGCAAAAGGCAGCAGGGTGTGGGGGGGTTGGAACAAGGCAGCAGGGTTCGGGGGGGGGTAGGAACAAGGCAGCAGGGTTCAGGTTGATTGGAACAAGGCAGGAGGGTTTGGGGGGGTAGGAACAAGGCAGCAGGGTTGGGGGGGGTAGGCACAAGGCAGCAGGGTTTGGGGGGGGTAGGAACAAGGCAGCAGGGTTCAGGGGGGTAGGAACAAGGCAGAAGGGTTCGGGGGGGTAGGAACAAGGCAGCAGGGTTGGGAGGGGTAGGCACAAGGCAGCAGGGTTCGGGGGGGGGGGGGTAGGAACAAGGCAGCAGGGTTCAAGGGGTAATGATTGTTTATTAGGTAAAGGGTTCCATTGTGAGGGATGTACAGTATAGTCATACAACAAACATAGGTGCATTGGTGGGGGGAGGATGGGATTTAAGGGCAGGGGGAAGGGCGGGGGGTGAAGTTGGCTAGAGCTGGATTTGGTCTTTAAAGTAAATCTGAAATGTATTTTATTTATTTATTTCAGGTATTTATATATCGCCGTCAGTTTACTCAGTGCTTTACATATATATTGTACATTCACATCAGTCCCTAACCCCCAAGGGCCCGGGGTAAGTAGGGGGCCCTATGAGATGCCCCTGGTACCTTTTTCATCATTTTTTTTTAGTTTGGACAAGGACACAGGGGCCCCATGATCCCCTATTGCCTGGGGGCCCCATGAGTTGTCAGTCCGCCCCTGGTCTAAGGTCCCTAACTTACATTCATACATACTCATCCTAGGGCCAATTTAGACAGGGTCCAATTAACCTTCCAGCATGTCTTTGGAGTGTGGGAGGAAACTGGAGGAAACCCACGCAGGCACAGGGAGAACATGCAAACTCCAGCCAGGTGGTCCCGTGGTTGGGATTTGAACCAACGACCCGAGTACTGCCAGGTGGAAGTGCTCACCACTTAGCCGCTGTGCTGCCCCGTAGAAATGGCAGGGAATTCCAGAAAACCTTCCTGGAGTCATGTATGAAACTCCCGATAATTCCCAAGACATACAAATGAATGATGAGGTTTCACCTTTCCAGTATACAAGTCTGAAATCCTTTTCACTCTGTGATTCCGGAGCCCGCAGAGGCTCGGTGAGGAATATGTGCATTTACGCGTTTTTCTGATTTATCCTCATTTTCTCCTATTTGCAGCAGGTGGAGAGAAGTTGAATTCATCGTGGAGCAGATCATGCAGCAGACATAATCTCCCATCATTTCCTCCTAATGGCCTTCTGAGAGCCCAACCGTGAAACGCTGATGGGCTTTCAAAGGGAGTAAATAAGGTGAAGAACTCTGAAACGGCTCCGTACGGCTTGCTGTGTTCAACGCCGCTGAATGCAAACAACTTTCTTATTCTTGGCAGGTGCCGCAGAATAGTCGCCGCGTAGAGGATTGCGGAATGATTGCAATGGGTTTAAGGGTTACTCCGGCCAAATCTCCAAACGCGGAGCTAAGCGGTGTGATCCCGACACACCTGCAATAAATATAAAATCAGCGAGCGCTCAATCTTATAGCAGCTAATGCACAGAAAGGTAACCAAGTAAAAACCTCAGAAAACTCAAATACATAAAAGTGCAGCGATTAAAAGTAGTTCAAAGTATAAAATGATGAAGTTATATTTATAAAATGGTGAGTTTGTGATAAGGTGCTTGGTACAGGAGTTGATGGTGACTTCAAACTTCAGTGGCGTGCCAATAAATAGTAAAAATACGCACTCACCAGTAGTTAGATACGCATCTGGTGAGTGCGAAGTTTTACTATTTATTGGCACGCCACTGAAGTTTGAAGTCACCATCAACTCCTGTACCAAGCACCTTATCACAAACTGTCACCCTTTGATAAATATAACTTTATCATTTTATACCATTATACTTTGAACTACTTTTAAGTGCTGCACTTTTATGTATTGAATCCAGACACACCTGCTGGGCTACATAATATATATGTGGTGTCATGGTGTCATGGTGTCATGCTGCTCTTGGTCTTCCTCTGGCTACAAACTGCTCATCTCCAGGAAGTCATCATTTGTCAGTTGAAGCAGAGAGCTTTCAGGTACTTACCTCCGTTTGTTCTTCTGTTGTGTCCTCACTTTCCACAACTCCATGACCTTTCAGACTGGTCCCATGGTTCCTGTTCTAAACTTGCCATGGGGTTTTTTTTTTCGGCGAAGACACTGACATAAATGTGCAGCATTTTTTATTGTTTTAAAGTAATAAAACCCTTCAGATGCCATTTCCAAAATGAACTACACTTTATGGCCAAAATGTTGAGGTCATCTGACAATCACACCTGCAGTACCTAAGCTTAGTGGACATAGTTGAGGTCATGGGTCTTCCAGCAGGACAATGACCCAAAAAGCCCCCAGAATTAGTTCCATAGTTACATAGTTATACAGTTATATAGTTACATAGTTAGTAAGGCTGGAAAAAGACAAATGTCCATCCAGTTCAACCATTAAAAAAAAAAATACGCACTCACCAGTAGTTAGATACGCATCTGGTGAGTGCGTAGTTTTACTATTTATTGGAAGTTTGAAGTCACCATCAACTCCTGTACCAAGCACCTTATCACAAACTCACCATTTTATAAATATAACTTTAACATTTTATACCATTATACTTTGAACTACTTTTAAGTGCTGCACTTTTATGTATTGAATCCAGACACACCTGCTGGGCTACATAATATATATGTGGTGTCATGGTGTCATGGTGCTCTTGGTCTTCCTCTGGCTACAAACTGCTCATCTCCAGGAAGTCATCATTTGTCAGTTGAAGCAGAGGGCTTTCAGGTACTTACCTCCGTTTGTTCTTCTGTTGTGTCCTCACTTTCCACAACTCCATGACCTTTCAGACTGGTCCCATGGTTCCTATTCTAAACTTGCCATGGGGTTTTTTTTTTTCGGCGAAGACACTGACATAAATGTGCAGCATTTTTTATTGTTTTAAAGTAATAAAACCCTTCAGATGCCATTTCCAAAATGAACTACACTTTATGGCCAAAATGTGGAGGTCATCTGACAATCACACCTGCAGTACCTAAGCTTAGTGGACATAGTTGAGGTCATGGGTCTTCCAGCAGGACAATGACCCAAAAAGCCCCCAGAATTAGTTCCATAGTTACATAGTTATACAGTTATATACAGTCATGGCCGAAATTGTTGGCACCCTTGATATTTCTCCAGGAAATCATGTATTTCTCACGAAACGTATTGCATTAACACATGTTTTGCTATACACATGTTTATTCCCTTTGTGTGTATTGGGACAAAACAAAAAAAGGGAGGAAAGAAAGCAAATTCGACATAATGTCACACAAACCTCCAAAAATGGGCTGGACAAAAGTATTGGCACCCTTTCACAACTGCGGATAAATAAGAATGTTACAAGCATGTGATGCTCCTGTAAACTCACCTGGGGCAAGTAACAGGTGTGGGCAATATAGAAATCACACCTGAAAGCAGATAAAAAGGAGAGACGTTCACTTAACCTTTGCATTGTGTGTCTGTCTGTGCCACACTAAGCATGGACAACAGAAAGAGGAGACGAGAACTGTCTGAGGACCTGAGAACCAAAATTGTGGCAAAATATCAACAATCTCAAGGTTACAAGTCCATCTCCAGAGAACTAGATTTGCCTTTGTCCACAGTGCGCAACATTATCAAGAAGTTTGCAACCCATGGCACTGTAGCTAATCTCCCTGGTCGTGGACGGATGAGGAAAATTGATGAAAGATTGCAACGCAGAATAGTCCGGATGGTGGATAAGCAGCCCCAAACATGTTCCAAAGACATTCAAGCTGTCCTGCAGGCTCAGGGAGCATCAGTGTCAGCGCGAACTATCCGTCGACATTTAAATGAAATGAAACGCTATGGCAGGAGACCCAGGAGGACCCCACTGCTGACACAGAGACATAAAAAAGCAAGACTACAGTTTGCCAAAATGTACTTGAGTAAGCCAAAAGCCTTCTGGGAAAACGTCTTGTGGACAGATGAGACCAAGATAGAGCTTTTCGGTAAAGCACATCATTCTACTGTTTACCGAAAACGGAATGAGGCCTACAAAGAACAAAACACAGTACCTACGGTAAAATATGGTGGAGGTTCAATGATGTTTTGGGGTTGTTTTGCTGCCTCTGGCACTGGGTGCCTTGACTGTGTGCAAGGCATCATGAAATCTGAGGATTACCAAAGGATTTTGGGTCGCACTGTAGGGCCCAGTGTCAGAAAGCTGGGTTTGCGTCCAAGATCCTGGGTCTTCCAGCAGGACAATGACCCCAAACATACGTCAAAAAGCACTCAGAAATGGATGGCAAAGAAGCGCTGGAGAGTTCTGAAGTGGCCAGCAATGAGCCCAGATCTAAATCCCATTGAACACCTGTGGAGAGATCTTAAAATTGCTGTTGGGAAAAGGTGTCCTTCCAATAAGAGAGACCTGGAGCTGTTTGCAAAGGAAGAGTGGTCCAAAATTCCGGGTGAGAGGTGTCAGAAGCTTATTGATGGTTATAGGAAGCGACTGATTTCAGTTATGTTTTCCAAAGGGTGTGCAACCAAATATTAAGTTAAGGGTGCCAATACTTTTGTCCAGCCCATTTTTGGGGTTTTGTGTGACATTATGTCATATTTGCTTTTCTGCCTCTGTTTTATATTTGTTCCAATACATACAAAGGGAATAAACATGTGTATAGCAAAACATGTGTTAATGCAATACCTTTTTTGTGTGAAATACTTGATTTTCAGGAAAAATATCAAGGGTGCCAACAATTTCGGCCATGACTGTAGTTACATAGTTAGTAAGGCTGGAAAAAGACAAATGTCCATCCAGTTCAACCATTAAAAAAACAAAATACGCACTCACCAGTAGTTAGATACGCATCTGGTGAGTGCGTAGTTTTACTATTTATTGGAAGTTTGAAGTCACCATCAACTCCTGTACCAAGCACCTTATCACAAACTCACCATTTTATAAATATAACTTTAACATTTTATACCATTATACTTTGAACTACTTTTAAGTGCTGCACTTTTATGTATTGAATCCAGACACACCTGCTGGGCTACATAATATATATGTGGTGTCATGGTGTCATGGTGCTCTTGGTCTTCCTCTGGCTACAAACTGCTCATCTCCAGGAAGTCATCATTTGTCAGTTGAAGCAGAGGGCTTTCAGGTACTTACCTCCGTTTGTTCTTCTGTTGTGTCCTCACTTTCCACAACTCCATGACCTTTCAGACTGGTCCCATGGTTCCTATTCTAAACTTGCCATGGGGTTTTTTTTTTTCGGCGAAGACACTGACATAAATGTGCAGCATTTTTTATTGTTTTAAAGTAATAAAACCCTTCAGATGCCATTTCCAAAATGAACTACACTTTATGGCCAAAATGTTGAGGTCATCTGACAATCACACCTGCAGTACCTAAGCTTAGTGGACATAGTTGAGGTCATGGGTCTTCCAGCAGGACAATGACCCAAAAAGCCCCCAGAATTAGTTCCATAGTTACATAGTTATACAGTTATATAGTTACATAGTTAGTAAGGCTGGAAAAAGACAAATGTCCATCCAGTTCAACCATTAAAAAAAAAAATACGCACTCACCAGTAGTTAGATACGCATCTGGTGAGTGCGTAGTTTTACTATTTATTGGCACGCCACTGAAGTTTGAAGTCACCATCAACTCCTGTACCAAGCACCTTATCACAAACTGTCACCCTTTGATAAATATAACTTTATCATTTTATACCATTATACTTTGAACTACTTTTAAGTGCTGCACTTTTATGTATTGAATCCAGACACACCTGCTGGGCTACATAATATATATGTGGTGTCATGGTGTCATGGTGTCATGCTGCTCTTGGTCTTCCTCTGGCTACAAACTGCTCATCTCCAGGAAGTCATCATTTGTCAGTTGAAGCAGAGGGCTTTCAGGTACTTACCTCCGTTTGTTCTTCTGTTGTGTCCTCACTTTCCACAACTCCATGACCTTTCAGACTGGTCCCATGGTTCCTATTCTAAACTTGCCATAGGGTTTTTTTTTTCGGCGAAGACACTGACATAAATGTGCAGCATTTTTTATTGTTTTAAAGTAATAAAACCCTTCAGATGCCATTTGCAAAATGAACTACACTTTATGGCCAAAATGTTGAGGTCATCTGACAATCACACCTGCAGTACCTAAGCTTAGTGGACATAGTTGAGGTCATGGGTCTTCCAGCAGGACAATGACCCAAAAAGCCCCCAGAATTAGTTCCATAGTTACATAGTTATACAGTTATATAGTTACATAGTTAGTAAGGCTGGAAAAAGACAAATGTCCATCCAGTTCAACCATTAAAAAAAAAAATACGCACTCACCAGTAGTTAGATACGCATCTGGTGAGTGCGTAGTTTTACTATTTATTGGCACACCACTGAAGTTTGAAGTCACCATCAACTCCTGTACCAAGCACCTTATCACAAACTCACCATTTTATAAATATAACTTTAACATTTTATACCATTATACTTTGAACTACTTTTAAGTGCTGCACTTTTATGTATTGAATCCAGACACACCTGCTGGGCTACATAATATATATGTGGTGTCATGGTGTCATGGTGTCATGGTGCTCTTGGTCTTCCTCTGGCTACAAACTGCTCATCTCCAAGAAGTCATCATTTGTCAGTTGAAGCAGAGGGCTTTCAAGTACTTACCTCCGTTTGTTCTTCTGTTGTGTCCTCACTTTCCACAACTCCATGACCTTTCAGACTGGTCCCATGGTTCCTGTTCTAAACTTGCCATGGGGTTTTTTTTTTCGGCGAGGCCACTGACATAAAATGTGCAGCATTTTTTATTGTTTTAAAGTAATAAAACCCTTCAGATGCCATTTCCAAAATGAACTACACTTTATGGCCAAAATGTGGAGGTCATCTGACAATCACACCTACAGTACATAGGCTTAGTGGGCATAGTTGAGATCATGGGTCTTCCTGCAGGACAATGACCCAAAAAGCCCCCAAAAAGAGTTACATAGTTACACAGGTAAATAGTTATACAGTTATATAGTCACATAGTTAGTCTGGCAGGAAAAAGACAAAAGTCCATCCAGTTCAACCATTAAAAAAAAAAATAAAGTTATAATCCTCCACCCACAGTTGATCCAGAGGAAGGCAAAAACCCAGCAAAACACTATCCAATCTCCTCCTGTATGGGGAAAAAATTCCTTCATGACCCCCCGAGAGGCAATCGGATATTCCCGGGATCAACATTCCCTATAAATGTTATATCCAGTTATATTCTGTGTATCCGAGAAAGAATCCAGGACTTTCCTACAGCAATCCACTGAGCTGGCCACAACCAACTCTGGAGGGAGTCTATTCCACATTCTCACAGCTCTTACTGTGAAGAAACCTTTCCGTGTTTGGAGATGACATTTCTTTTCCTCCAGACGTAAAAAGTGCCCCCTTGTCCTCTGTGATGACCTCAGGGGGAATAACTACACCGAGTTCACTATATGAACCACTGATGTATTTATACATGGAGATCATATCCCCCCTTATGTATTTATACATGGAGATCATATCCCCCCTTATGTAATTTACATGGAGATCATATCCCCCTTATGTATTATAGATGGAGATCATATCCCCCTTATGTATTATACATGGAGATCATATCCCCCCTTATGTATTATAGATGGAGATCATATCCCCCTTATGTATTATACACGGAGATCATATCCCCCCCTTATGTATTATACACGGAGATCATATCCCCCCTTATGTATTATACATGGAGATCATATCCCCCTTATGTATTATACATGGAGATCATATCCCCCTTATGTATTATACATGGAGATCATATCCCCCCCTTATGTATTATACATGGAGATCATATCCCCCCTTATGTATTATACATGGAGATCATATCCCCCCTTATGTATTATACATGGAGATCATATCCCCCTTATGTATTATACATGGAGATCATATCCCCCCCTTATGTATTATACATGGAGATCATATCCCCCCTTATGTATTATACATGGAGATCATATCCCCCCTTATGTATTGTACATGGAGATCATATCCCCCCTTATGTATTGTACATGGAGATCATATCCCCCCCTTATGTATTATACATGGTGATCATATCCCCCTTGTATATTATACATGGAGATCATACCCCCCCTTATGTATTATACATGGTGATCATATCCCCCTTATGTATTTTACATGGAGATCATATCCCCCCTTATGTATTATACATGGAGATCATATCCCCCCCTTATATATTATACATGGTGATCATATCCCCCCTTATGTATTATACATGGAGATCATATCCCCCTTATGTATTATACATGGAGATCATATCCCCCCCTTATGTATTATACATGGAGATCATATCCCCCCTTATGTATTATACATGGAGATCATATCCCCCCTTATGTATTGTACATGGAGATCATATCCCCCCTTATGTATTGTACATGGAGATCATATCCCCCCCTTATGTATTATACATGGTGATCATATCCCCCTTGTATATTATACATGGAGATCATACCCCCCCTTATGTATTATACATGGTGATCATATCCCCCTTATGTATTTTACATGGAGATCATATCCCCCCTTATGTATTATACATGGAGATCATATCCCCCCCTTATATATTATACATGGTGATCATATCCCCCCTTATGTATTATACATGGAGATCATATCCCCCTTATGTATTATACATGGAGATCATATCCCCCCCTTATGTATTATACATGGAGATCATATCCCCCCTTATGTATTATACATGGAGATCATATCCCCCTTATGTATTATACATGGAGATCATATCCCCCCTTATGTATTATACATGGAGATCATATCCCCCCCTTATGTATTATACATGGAGATCATATCCCCCCTTATGTATTATACATGGAGATCATATCCCCCTTATGTATTATACATGGAGATCATATCCCCCTTATGTATTATACATGGAGATCATATCCCCCCTTATGTATTATACATGGAGATCATATCCCCCCTTATGTATTATACATGGAGATCATATCCCCCTTATGTATTATACATGGAGATCATATCCCCCCTTATGTATTATACATGGAGATCATATCCCCTTTATTTATTATACATGGAGATCATATCCCCCTTATGTATTATACATGGAGATCATATCCCCCCCTTATGTATTATACATGGAGATAATATCCCCCCTTATGTATTATACATGGAGATCATATCCCCCCTTATGTATTATACATGGAGATCATATCCCCCTTATGTATTATACGTGGTGATCATATCCCCCTTGTGTATTATACATGGAGATCATATCCCCCCTTATGTATTATACATGGAGATCATATCCCCCCTTATGTATTATACATGGAGATCATATCCCCCCTTATGTATTATACATGGAGATCATATCCCCCCTTATGTATTATACATGGAGATCATATCCGCCCCTTGTATATTATACATGGAGATAATATCTCCCCCCTTATGTAATATACATGGAGATCATATCCCCCCCTTATGTATTATACATGGAGATCATATCCCCCTTATGTATTATACATGGTGATCATATCCCCCCCTTATGTATTATACATGGAGATCATATCCCCCCTTATGTATTATACATGGAGATCATATCCCCCCCTTATGTATTATACATGGTGATCATATCCCCCCTTATGTATTATACATGGAGATCATATCCCCCCCTTATGTATTATACATGGAGATCATATCCCCCCTTATGTATTATACATGGAGATCATATCCCCCTTATGTATTATACATGGAGATCATATCCCCCCTTATGTATTATACATGGAGATCATATCCCCCCCTTATGTATTATACATGGAGATCATATCCCCCCCTTATGTATTATACATGGAGATCATATCCCCCTTATGTATTATACATGGAGATCATATCCCCCTTATGTATTATACATGGAGATCATATCCCCCCTTATGTATTATACATGGAGATCATATCCCCCCCTTATGTATTATACATGGAGATCATATCCCCCCTTATGTATTATACATGGAGATCATATCCCCCCTTATGTATTATACATGGAGATCATATCCCCCCCTTATGTATTATACATGGAGATCATATCCCCCCTTATGTATTATACATGGAGATCATATCCCCCCCTTATGTATTATACATGGAGATCATATCCCCCTTGTGTATTATACATGGAGATCATATCCCCCCTTATGTATTATATATGGAGATCATATCCCCCCTTATGTATTATACATGGAGATCATATCCCCCTTATGTATTATACATGGAGATCATATCCCCCCTTATGTATTATACATGGAGATCATACCCCCCTTATGTATTATACATGGAGATCATATCCGCCCCTTGTGTATTATACATGGAGATAATATCTCCCCCCTTATGTATTATACATGGAGATCATATCCCCCCTTCTGTATTATACATGGAGATCATATCCCCCCTTCTGTATTATACATGGAGATCATATCCCCCTTATGTATTATATATGGAGATCATATCCCCCTTATGTATTACACATGGAGATCATATCCCCCCCCCCCTTATGTATTATACATGGAGATAATATCTCCCCCCTTATGTATTATACATGGTGATCATATCCCCCCTTATGTATTATACATGGAGATCATACCCCCCTTATGTATTATACATGGAGATAATATCTCCCCCCTTATGTATTATATATGGAGATCATATCCCCCCTTATGTATTATACATGGAGATCATATCCCCCCCTTATGTATTATACATGGAGATCATATCCCCCCTTATGTATTATACATGGAGATCATATCCCCCCTTATGTATTATACGTGGTGATCATATCCCCCTTGTGTATTATACATGGAGATCATATACCCCCTTATGTATTATACATGGAGATCATATCCCCCCTTATGTATTATACATGGAGATCATATCCCCCCTTATGTATTATACATGGAGATCATATCCGCCCCTTGTGTATTATACATGGAGATCATATCCCCCCTTCTGTAATATACATGGAGATCATATCCCCCCTTCTGTATTATACAATGGAGATCATATCCCCCCTTCTGTATTATACATGGAGATCATATCCCCCTTATGTATTATAACATGGAGATCATATCCCCCCTTATGTATTACACATGGAGATCATATCCTCCCCCCTTATGTATTATACATGGAGATAATATCTTCCCCCTTATGTATTATACATGGTGATCATATCCCCCCTTATGTATTATACATGGAGATCATACCCCCCTTATGTATTATACATGGAGATAATATCTCCCCCCTTATGTATTATATATGGAGATCATATCCCCCTTATGTATTATACATGGAGATCATATCCCCCTTATGTATTATACATGGAGATCATATCCCCCCTTATGTATTATACATGGAGATCATATCCCCCCCCTTATGTATTATACATGGAGATCATATCCCCCCCTTATGTATTATACATGGAGATCATATCCCCCTTATGTATTAAACATGGACATCATATCCCCCTTATGTATTATACATGTAGATTCATATCCCCCCTTATGTATTATACATGGAGATCATATCCCCCCTTATGTATTATACATGTGATCATATCCCCCCTTATGTATTATACATGGAGATCATATCCCCCCCTTATGTATTATACATGAGATCATATCCCCCCTTATGTATTATACATGGTGATCATATCCCCCTTATGTATTATACATGGAGATCATATCCCCCCTTATGTATTTAACCATGGAGATCATATCCCCCCTTATGTAATTTACATGGAGATCATATCCCCCTTATGTATTATAGATGGAGATCATATCCCCCTTATGTATTATACATGGAGATCATATCCCCCCTTATGTATTATAGATGGAGATCATATCCCCCTTATGTATTATACACGGAGATCATATCCCCCCTTATGTATTATACACTGGAGATCATATCCCCCCTTATGTATTATACATGGAGATCATATCCCCCTTATGTATTATACCTGGAGATCATATCCCCCTTATGTATTATACATGGAGATCATATCCCCCCTTATGTATTATACATGGAGATCATAATCCCCCCTTATGTATTATACATGGAGATCATATCCCCCCTTATGTATTATACATGGAGATCATATCCCCTATGTATTAATACATGGAGATCATACCCCCTTATGTATTATACATGGAGATCATATCCCCCCTTATGTATTATACATGGAGATCATATCCCCCCTTATGTATTGTACATGGAGATCATATCCCCCCTTATGTATTGTACATGGAGATCATATCCCCCCCTTATGTATTATACATGGTGATCATATCCCCCTTGTATATTATACATGGAGATCATACCCCCCCTTATGTATTATACATGGTGATCATATCCCCCTTATGTATTTTACATGGAGATCATATCCCCCCTTATGTATTATACATGGAGATCATATCCCCCCCTTATATATTATACATGGTGATCATATCCCCCCTTATGTATTTATACATGGAGATCATATCCCCCTTATGTATTATACATGGAGATCATATCCCCCCCTTATGTATTATACATGGAGATCATATCCCCCCTTATGTATTATACATGGAGATCATATCCCCCCTTATGTATTGTACATGGAGATCATATCCCCCCTTATGTATTGTACATGGAGATCATATCCCCCCCTTATGTATTATACATGGTGATCATATCCCCCTTGTATATTATACATGGAGATCATACCCCCCCTTATGTATTATACATGGTGATCATATCCCCCTTATGTATTTTACATGGAGATCATATCCCCCCTTATGTATTATACATGGAGATCATATCCCCCCCCTTATATATTATACATGGTGATCATATCCCCCCTTATGTATTATACATGGAGATCATATCCCCCTTATGTATTATACATGGAGATTCATATCCCCCCTTATGTATTATACATGGAGATCATATCCCCCCTTATTATTATACATGGAGATCATATCCCCCTTATGTATTATACATGGAGATCATATCCCCCTTATGTATTATACATGGAGATCATATCCCCCCCTTATGTATTATACATGGAGATCATATCCCCCCTTATGTATTATACATGGAGATCATATCCCCCTTATGTATTATACATGGAGATCATATCCCCCTTATGTATTATACATGGAGATCATATCCCCCCTTATGTATTATACATGGAGATCATATCCCCCCTTATGTATTATACATGGAGATCATATCCCCTTATGTATATAACATGGAGATCATATCCCCCCTTATGTATTATACATGGAGATCATATCCCCTTTATTTATTATACATGGAGATCATATCCCCCTTATGTATTATACATGGAGATCATATCCCCCCCTTATGTATTATACATGGAGATAATATCCCCCCTTATGTATTATACATTGGAGATCATATCCCCCCTTATGTATTATACATGGAGATCATATCCCCCTTATGTATTATACGTGGTGATCATATCCCCCTTGTGTATTATACATGGAGATCATATCCCCCCTTATGTATTATACATGGAGATCATATCCCCCCTTATGTATTATACATGGAGATCATATCCACCCTTATGTATTATACATGGAGATCATATCCCCCCTTATGTATTATACATGGAGATCATATCCGCCCCTTGTATATTATACATGGAGATAATATCTCCCCCCTTATGTAATATACATGGAGATCATATCCCCCCTTATGTATTATACATGGAGATCATATCCCCTTATGTATTATACATGGTGATCATATCCCCCCCTTATGTATTATACATGGAGATCATATCCCCCCTTATGTATTTATACATGGAGATCATATCCCCCCCTTATGTATTATACATGGTGATCATATTCCCCCCTTATGTATTATACATGGAGATCATATCCCCCCCTTATGTATTATACATGGAGATCATATCCCCCCTTATGTATTATACATGGAGATCATATCCCCCTTATGTATTATACATGGAGATCATATCCCCCCTTATGTATTATACATGGAGATCATATCCCCCCCTTATGTATTATACATGGAGATCATATCCCCCCCTTATGTATTATACATGGAGATCATATCCCCCTTATGTATTATACATGGAGATCATATCCCCCTTATGTATTATACATGGAGATCATATCCCCCCTTATGTATTATACATGGAGATCATATCCCCCCTTATGTATTATACATGGAGATCATATCCCCCCTTATGTTATTATACATGGAGATCATATCCCCCCTTATGTATTATACCATGGAGATCATATCCCCCCCTTATGTATTATACATGGAGATCATATCCCCCCTTATGTATTATACATGGAGATCATATCCCCCCCTTATGTATTATACATGGAGATCATATCCCCCTTGTGTATTATACATGGAGATCATATCCCCCCTTATGTATTATATATGGAGATCATATCCCCCCTTATGTATTATACATGGAGATCATATCCCCCTTATGTATTATACATGGAGATCATATCCCCCTTATGTATTATACATGGAGATCATACCCCCCTTATGTATTATACATGGAGATCATATCCGCCCCTTGTGTATTATACATGGAGATAATATCTCCCCCCTTATGTATTATACATGGAGATCATATCCCCCCTTCTGTATTATACATGGAGATCATATCCCCCCTTCTGTATTATACATGGAGATCATATCCCCCTTATGTATTATATATGGGAGATCATATCCCCTTATGTATTACACATGGAGATCATATCCCCCCCCCCCTTATGTATTATACATGGAGATAATATCTCCCCCCTTATGTATTATACATGGTGATCATATCCCCCCTTATGTATTATACATGGAGATCATACCCCCCTTATGTATTATACATGGAGATAATATCTCCCCCCTTATGTATTATATATGGAGATCATATCCCCCCTTATGTATTATACATGGAGATCATATCCCCCCCTTATGTATTATACATGGAGATCATATCCCCCCTTATGTATTATACATGGAGATCATATCCCCCCTTATGTATTATACGTGGTGATCATATCCCCCTTGTGTATTATACATGGAGATCATATACCCCCTTATGTATTATACATGGAGATCATATCCCCCCTTATGTATTATACATGGAGATCATATCCCCCCTTATGTATTATACATGGAGATCATATCCGCCCCTTGTGTATTATACATGGAGATCATATCCCCCCTTCTGTATATACATGGAGATCATATCCCCCCTTCTGTATTATACATGGAGATCATATCCCCCCTTCTGTATTATACATGGAGATCATATCCCCCTTATGTATTATACATGGAGATCATATCCCCCCTTATGTATTACACATGGAGATCATATCCTCCCCCCTTATGTATTATACATGGAGATTAATATCTTCCCCCTTATGTATTATACATGGTGATCATATCCCCCCCTTATGTATTATACATGGAGATCATACCCCCCTTATGTATTATACATGGAGATAATATCTCCCCCCTTATGTATTATATATGGAGATCATATCCCCCCTTATGTATTATACATGGAGATCATATCCCCCCTTATGTATTTATACATGGAGATCATATCCCCCCTTATGTATTATACATGGAGATCATATCCCCCCCTTATGTATTATACATGGAGATCATATCCCCCCTTATGTATTATACATGGAGATCATATCCCCCTTATGTATTAAACATGGACATCATATCCCCCTTATGTATTATACATGTAGATCATATCCCCCCTTATGTATTATACATGGAGATCATATCCCCCCTTATGTATTATACATGGTGATCATATCCCCCCTTATGTATTATACATGGAGATCATATCCCCCCTTATGTATTATACATGGAGATCATATCCCCCCTTATGTATTATACATGGTGATCATATCCCCCTTATGTATTATACATGGAGATCATATCCCCCCTTATGTATTATACATGGAGATCATATCCCCCCTTATGTATTATACATGGAGATCATATCCCCCCTTATGTATTATACATGGAGATCATATCCCCCCTTATGTATTATACATGGAGATCATATCCCCCCTTATGTATTATACATGGAGATCATATCCCCCCTTATGTATTATACATGGAGATCATATCCCCCTTATGTATTATACATGGAGATCAATATCCCCCCTTATGTATTATACATGGAGATCATATCCCCCTTATGTATTAAACATGGACATCATATCCCCCTTTATGTATTATACATGGAGATCATATCCCCCCTTATGTATTATACATGGAGATCATACCCCCCCTTATGTATTATACATGGAAATCATACCCCCCCCCCCCCTTATGTATTATACATGGTGATCATATCCCCCTTATGTATTATACATGGAGATCATATCCCCCCTTTATGTATTATACATGGAGATCATATCCCCCTTATGTATTATACATGGAGATCATATCCCCCCTTATGTATTATACATGGAGATCATATCCCCCTTATGTATTATACATGGAGATCATATCCCCCCCTTATGTATTATACATGGAGATCATATCCCCCCTTATGTATTATACATGGGAGATCATATCCCCCCTTATGTATTATACATGGAGATCATATCCCCCCTTATGTATTATACATGGAGATCATATCCCCCCTTATGTATTATACATGGAGATCATATCCCCCCTTATGTATTATACATGGAGATCATATCCCCCCCTTATGTATTATACATGGAGATCATATCCCCCCTTATGTATTATACGTGGTGATCATATCCCCCCTTATGTATTATACATGGCAATCATATCCCCCCTTATGTATTATACATGGAGATCATATCCCCCTTATGTATTATACATGGCAATCATATCCCCCCTTATGTATTATACATGGAGATCATACCCCCCTTATGTATTATACATGGAGATCATATCCGCCCTTATGTATTATACATGGAGATCATACCCCCCTTATGTATTATACATGGAGATCATATCCCCTTATGTATTATACATGGCGATCATATCCCCCTTATGTATTATACATGGAGATCATATCCCCCTTATGTATTATACATGGAGATCATATCCCCCTTATGTATTATACATGGAGATCATATCCCCCTTATGTATTATACATGGAGATAATATCTCCCCCCTTATGTATTATACATGGAGATCATATCCCCCCTTCTGTATTATACATGGAGATCATATCCCCCCTTCTGTATTATACATGGAGATAATATCCCCCCTTATGTATTATACATGGAGATCATATCCCCCCTTATGTATTATACATGGAGATCATACCCCCCTTATGTATTATACATGGAGATCATATCCCCCCCTTATGTATTATACATGGAGATAATATCTCCCCCCTTATGTATTATACATGGAGATAATATCTCCCCCCTTATGTACTATACATGGAGATCATATCCCCCCTTATGTATTATACATGGAGATCATATCCCCCTTATGTATTATACATGGAGATCATATCCCCCCTTATGTATTATACATGGAGATCATATCCCCCCCTTATGTATTATACATGGAGATCATATCCCCCTTATGTTTTAAACATGGACATCATATCCCCCCTTATGTATTATACATGGAGATCATATCCCCCTTTATGTATTATAGATGGAGATCATATCCCCCCTTAATCTCCTCTTCTCAGTAGAGAATACATTCAGTTCCTCTAATCTCTCCTCATAGCTGATCTCCTCCATGCCTCGTATCAGTTTGGTTGCCCTTCTCTGTACTCCCTCCAGTTCCCCAATGTTCTTTTTGTGCATTGAAGCCCAAAACTGAACTGCATATTCCAGATGAGGTGTTACTAATGATTTGTACCCGGGGGGGGGGGGGGGGTGATATCTCTCTCTCTGGAGTCTATACCTCTCCTAATACAAGAGAGGATTTTGCTCGCTTTTGAACCCGCAGCTTGGCAATGCTGTCATTATTAAGCTTGGGATCTACCAGAACTCCCATATCCTTCTCCACCATTGACCCCCCCAGATCCTTCTCTACCATTGACCCCCCCCAGATCCTTCTCCACAATTGACACCCCCTCAGATCCTTCTCCACCATTGACCTCCCCCAGATCCTTCACCACTGACCCCCCCAGATCCTTCTCCACCACTGACCCCCCCAGATCCTTCTCCACCATTGACCCCCCCCCCAGATCCTTCACCACTGACCCCCCCAGATCCTTCTCCACCACTGACCCCCCCAGATCCTTCTCCACCATTGGCCCCCCCCATTTGTACCCCCCTAGTATATATGATGCATATTCTTAACCCCCCAAGTGCAGAACCTTACATTTATGAACATTAGACCTCATTGGCCCCATAGCCCCCCAATTACACAGAGCATTGAGGTCGGCTGGTAAGTTGGAGGACATCCTGTAAGGACGTTATTCCCCGGCACAGCTTGGTGTCATCTGCAAAGACTGGAATGGGATTTTTAAACCCAGACCCCATATGGTTTTATAAATATATTGAAAAGTAAGGGTCCCAACACTGAACCTTGGGGTACCCCACTATTAACACTGAACCCTGGAGTACCCCACTAATAACACTGAACTTTTGGGTACCCCACTAATAACACTGAACTTTGGGTACCCCACTAATAACACTGAACCTTGGGGTACCCCACTAATAAACACTGAACCTTGGGGTACCCCACTAATAACACTGAACCTTGGAGTACCCCACTAATAACACTGAACTTTTGGGTACCCCACTAATAACACTGAACCTTGGGGTACCCCACTAATAACACTGAACTTTGGGGTACCCCACTAATAACACTGAACCTTGGAGTACCCCACTAATAACACTGAACTTTTGGGTACCCCACTAATAACACTGAACTTTGGGTACCCCACTAATAACACTGAACCTTGGGGTACCCCACTAATAACACTAAACTTTGGGGTACCTCACTAATAACACTGAACCTTGGGGTACACCACTAATAACACTGAACCCTGGAGTACCCCACTAATAACACTGAACTTTGGGGTACCCCACTAATAACACTGAACTTTGGGGTACCTCACTAATAACACTGAACCTTGGGGTATACCTCTAATAACACTGAACTTTGGGGTACACCACTAATAACACTGAACCCTGGAGTACCCCACTAATAACACTGAACTTTGGGGTACCCCACTAATAACACTGAACCTTGGAGTACCCCACTAATAACACTGAACCTTGGGGTCCCCCACTAATACTGAACCTTGGGGTACCCCACTAATAACACTAAACTTTGTGGTACCCCACTAATAACACTGAACCTTGGGGTACACCCGTGATAACATTGAACCTTGGGGTACACTACTGACACCCCTAGACCATTCAGAGTATGAATCAGTTTGTTTCAGTTTGTAAGGTCAGGTACTGATGTTGGATGAGATCTGGCTGATCATCGGCATTCCAAATGGTCCCAAGGTGTTCAGTAGGATGAAGGTCAAGGTCAGGGCTTTGTGATGGACACTGAAATTCCTCCACACCAAACTGGTCAAACCTTGTAATTATGGAGCTGGCTGCATACACGGGGCAAAGTCATGCTGGAGTCTTCACCAAACTGTTACCCCAAGGTTGGAAGGGCACAATTGTCTACAATGTCTAGTATGCTATGGTATTACCAGAACCCTTCACTGGAGACACCTTACTCAACATTATTTGGAGGGGTGTCCTCATCCTTTGGGCCATATGTTGTATCTGTTTGGAATGGGATGACCTTATTACCATTAATCATGGTTCTTTAATCATGAACTTCCAAGGACAGGACTGATGTTGTGTGAGAAGACCTGGCTCTACAATCAATGCTCTAATTTATCTGAAAGGTATTCACTAGGGTTGGGGTCAGGGCTCCTCCACACCAAAATGGTCAGCTCCATGTCTTCATGTTGGATGAGAAGGTGTTCTGTAGAGTTGAGGTCAGGGCTCTGTACAGGATACTCAAATTCCTCCACACCAAACTGGTCATCCATGGGGGGACAGAAAAGGGTCTTCATGAAACTGGTCATCCATGTCTTTATGGAGCTGGCTTTGTAAACAGGGGACAGTCATGGGGAACAGAAAAGGGTCTTTACAGCAACAATGAGGACTAGGCTGGATGGCACTGGCAGGCAGGGCAATAGTTTGGCACCTCTTATTATTTTAAGGTGTTACTGACAGCCAAAAACATGATGTGGGAATGGTTGTGTCATGGGGGACAGAAAAGGGTCTTCACCAAACTGGTCATCCATGTCTTTATGAAGCTGGCTTCGTACACAGGGGACAGTCTTGGGGAGAACAGAAAAGGGTCTTCACCAAACTGGTCATCCATGTCTTTATGGAGCCGGCTTTATACATGGGGGACAGTCATGGGGGGGACAGAAAAGGTTCTTCACCACACTGGTCATCCATGACCTATGGAGCTGGCTTTGTACACGGGGGACAGTCATGAGGGAACAGAAAAGGGTCTTCACCAAGCTGGTCATCCATGTCTTTATGGAGCTGGCTTTGTACACGGGGGGACAGTCATGGGGGGACAGAAAAGGGTCTTCTCCAAACTGGTCATCCATGTCTTTATGGAGCTGGCTTTGTACACAGGGGACAGTCATGGGGGGAACAGAAAAGGGTCTTCACCAAACTGGTCATCCATGTCTTTATGGAGCCGGCTTTATACATGGGGGACAGTCATGGGGGGGACAGAAAAGGTTCTTCACCACACTGGTCATCCATGACCTATGGAGCTGGCTTTGTACACGGGGGACAGTCATGGAGGAACAGAAAAGGGTCTTCACCAAACTGGTCATCCATGTCTTTATGGAGCTGGCTTCGTACACAGGGGACAGTCATGGGGGGACAGAAAAGGGTCTTCACCAAACTGGTCCTCCATGTCTTTATGGAGCTGGCTTAGTACACAGGGGACAGTCATGGGGGGAACAGAAAAGGGTCTTCACCAAACTGGTCATCTATGTCTTTATGGAGCTGGCTTTGTACACAGGGGACAGTCATGGGGGGAACAGAAAAGGGTCTTTACAGCAACAATGAGAACCAGGCTGGATGGCACTGGCAGGCAGGGCAATAGTTTGGCACCTCTTATTATTTTAAGGTGTTACTGACAGCCAAAAACATGATGTGGGAATGGTTGTGTTCTACCCCGGGCCTCCATGCTGTACTAGGCCATGGCGTATGTTGGCTCTGCAGGAGTCTGGCTCCGATGGGGTGGGGGCAGAGATAGTAGCTGAAGATGAAAAAGTCAGCTTCTTCCATGTAGCACCCAGTCTCTGGATTTATCTCACCGTTTGTTCAAAAAAAATTATTTTTGATTTTTTTTGTTTTTGTTTTTTTGCAAATGACCATTTCATATTTATTGATATTCATGAATCATTTTTCATCTCTGCAGATATAATTTGCTGCAAGGATATACAGGGAAGGAAATTTGATTTTCGGTAATGTAATACCAGCTGATGAAATATAATATTGACAAATTCGGGATTTTATTTATTGTTTTCTGCCCGTAGCTACAGTGGAAATTAAACTCAGAAAAACTTGGTGTTCTGACGATCCAAGCGTTAAATTGCGTTCTCTGTTCATGAAAAAAAAAAAATGGCGCTTGGAGTGGATATTTTTTTTTTCTTCAGACGTTTTCCAGCCATTCATTTTGTTTTCCATAACAAGAACTTGTGTGAAGTATTTAGTTAACTGTTAAACAGATTAATTCCCTTTTTTTAGCCTTGATTGCTCCATCCTGAGCGGGTGACAGCTGATCATTTCGCACCTGTCAGCCCAACGCTTTCCAAAGTGTCTAATTATTGTTTTAAAAACATCCAGATAATTTCACATTGACAGCTCAGAATTTTCCATTAATAGGAATCATTTTAATCTTTCCATATTACATTAAGATGCTGAATGTTAAATTGTCTTCCTGGATTCAGTGCAGCATGGCGTCCTTAGAGGAGGACGGCGGAAACACATTTCCTTTCTTCTTCTTTCCTTCCTTCTTTCTCTTTCTTTCTTTCTTTCTTTCTTTCTTTCTTTCTTCCTTTTTCTCTATCATTTCTCTATCTAGTCTTTTTATTGACATTTTCAAGTAAAAACATTGAAAACGTACAGCATTTTCTGGCAAATATATAGTTGTAGAGACCTGGGAAACATTATTATGTATTAGTTTTCATTAGATTAAGATGATTAAACAAATCCTGTTCCCCCTTATATTAGATGTCTCTATCAGAGTGCCTCCTTGCATCAGGTGTCTCCATCGAAATGCCCCTTACATCAGGTGTCCCCATCAGAGTGCCATCTTACATCAATGTCCCCACCAGAGTACCCCCTTACATCAGGTGTCCCCATCTGAGTGCCATCTTACATCAAGTATCCCCATCAAGGTGCTCCATTACATCAGTGTCCCCACCAGAGTGCCCCCTTAAATCAGGGCCCCATAATAGTGCCCTCTTACATCTGGGTCCCCATCAGAGTGCCCCCTCACATCAGGTGTGCCCATCAGGGTGCATCATACATCAGTGTTCCCACCAGAGTGTCCCATTACATCAGGGTCCCCATCAAAGAGCCCCCCTACATCAGGGTCCCCATCAGAGTGCCCCTTTACTTCAGGTGTCCCCATCAGAGCACCCCCTTACATCAGGGTCCCCATCAGAGTGCCATCTTACATCTGGGTCCCCATCAGAGTGCCCCTTTACTTCAGGTGTCCCCATCAGAGCACCCCCTTACATCAGGGTCCCCATCAGAGTGCCATCTTACATCTGGGTCCCCATCAGAGTGCCCCCTTACATCAGGGTCCCCATCAGAGTGCCCCCTTACATCAGGGTCCCCATCAGAGTGCCATCTTACATCTGGGTCCCCATCAGAGTGCCCCCTTACATCAGGGTCCCCATCAGAGTGCCCCCTTACATCAGGGTCCCCATCAGAGTGCCATCTTACATCTGGGTCCCCATCAGAGTGCCCCCTTACTTCAGGGTCCCCATCAGAGTGCCCCCTTACTTCAGGGTCCCCATCAGAGTGCCCCTTTACATCAGGGTCCCCATCAGAGTGTCCCTTACATCAGGTGTCCCCATCAGGGTGCCATCATACATCGGTGTCACCACCAGAGTGTCCCATTTTGTCAGGGTCCCAATCAGAGTACCCCCTACATCAAGGTCTCCATCAGATCCCATCAGATGAATGTCAACAGAATTGTGGGCATTGCCCGACAATTACAATTTTTTAATTTTAAATGTCGTAGGGCCCCGCCTCCCATCCATACCAAGCTCTTCGGGTCTGGTATGGATTTTGAGGGGAACCCTACGCCAGTTTTTTTAAACAAATAGCATGGGGTCTCCCTAAAATCCATACCAGACTCTTATCCGAGCATGTAGCCTGGCAGGTCAGGAAAGGGGGGGGAGACGAGAGAGCACCTCCCCCTCCTGAACCATACCAGGCCACATGCCCTCAACATGGCCTGTGGTTGTGGGGGTCTGCAGACGAGGGGCTTATCGAAATCTGGAAGTTGCCTTTGACAAGGGGGCCCCCAGATCCCAACCCCCCCCATGTGAATGAGTATGGGGTACATTCACAAAAAAAAAAAGGTGTAGTGTAAAAAAGACAGGAGACAGTATTTGATAAGTCCTTTATTAAAAATTAAAATGTAAAAAATGGCCCCCGAAGTAGATCCAACGTCAATCACGATGCCCGCCGCCGCTAACGGAAAAAAAAAACGTTCCGCTCTCTTCACACCGGCTCCCATCGTCTGACAGCTGCACCTGCGATGACTTATATACTGTCATGACCTCACAAGGGGGCGGGGGGTTCACCCCGACCCCTTGTGATGTCATCACACGCTGTGATTGGTCAAAGCATTGCACCTGACCTGCAGCCAGGTGCATTGCTATGACCAATCACAGTGCATTGTGGGGCGCAGCAGGTGAATAGTCTGCCGAACGCCCGTACTGTTCATGTGTTCAGCGAACACACGCATGGCCCATGTTCGAGGCGAACATATATTTGACTTGAACATGAAGCCCATCCCTATATACTATTCACTCTGCAGGAAAGTCCTGGGCGGCACAGTGGCTTAGTGGTTAGCATGTCTACCGTGCAGTAAATGGGTCATGGGTTCAATTCCCAACCATGGTGCCTCCTGCATGGAGTTTGCATGTTCTCCCTGTGCTTGCATAGGTTTCCTTCGGGTACTCTGGTTTCCTCCCACACTCCAAAGACATGCTGGTAGGTTTGTTGGCTCCTGTCTAAATTGTCCTACTTTCGTCCCTGGACATGTGGGATCTCCTCCATGGTGGGGGTTGGGGAAAGACCTGGCAACCTCCCCTGTAAAATAATTGCTGAGAATTCATGGAAGAAGTCGCTTACGAGTGACGGTCCGTCCAATCACCAATCACCAAGGGGTGGATACCACTGAATGGAGAGAGAGGAAAGTCATAGATCCTACAAACTATGGGAAATATACGAAAGTTCTTCAAAAAGTTTCCCCCACTTTGTGGTTTTGTGTTTCTTCCAATAACATATCTCAGATATTAACTCGATTCTCTTTTTAATAAAATATTTATTAAAAGTTTTGCTAACAAAGAACTCAGAGAAACATCATAACAGAAGAGAGAATCCAACGTCCTAAAAACCGCCTTCTCCTCCGATCACCTCGGAGCCTTCGGAGCTTTAATGAGACGCGGCGCTCTTCTCTTGTTTGGATATTACGAAAAGTGAAAACATTTAGCGGGATTGGAGAATGTAATCACCAGTGAAAGTTAACAAGCGTTACCGGCTGTAATAGAGATCGGAGCCAAGTGGGGACACAACTGCCGTTTGCCAACTTTCTCCTCTACAATTGCTGCACCGCAGGGACGGAATCAACGCCCTTCACTAACAGACAGGCAGCTTAGAGGAAATCCAATTAGAGGGTCGGTCCATTAGAAAGTGAAATTCAATTATAGCCGGAGTCTGGATGGCTCATCAGCTTCTTACGTGTCTCAGGAGCGTTGGGGACTAGGGAGGACGGTCAGGTCTTCCATGGGTGTAAGGTGACAACTATGTCTTTACTCTCCATAGTCCATACTCATCCTCTACATAATGGCCTGAAATCTGTCTGTGAAGACATGGTTTCTTACTGTGTAAGTCCAGAGTCCAGAGTCCAGAATTCAGAGTCCTTAGTCTATAGTTCAGAATTCACAATTCATAGTCCGTAGTCTATATTCCACAGTCCATGGTCCAGAGTCCATTGTCTACAGTCCATATTCTATATTGCATAGACCATAGTTCAGAATCCACAGTCCATTGTCCACAGGCCATAGTCCATAGTCTGAAGTCCACAGTCCAGAGTCCACAGTCCACAGTTCAGAGTCTATAGTCTAAAGGTCCATAGTCCAGAGTCCATTGTCTATAATTTATAGTCCAGAGTCCACTCTCTTTAGTCCGCAGTCCATTGTCTATAGCCTATAGCCCTCAGTTTAAAGTCAATAGACCTTAGTCTAGAGTCTATAGTCCATAGTCTAGAGTCCCAATTCTATAGTACATAAATCATAGTCCACAGTCCATAGTTCAGAGTATATAGTCTAAAGGTCCAGAGTCCATTGTCTATAGTCCAAAGTCAACACCAGCGAAAAGTTAACAAGCCTTACCGACTGTAATACAGATCTGTGCCAAGTGGGGACAGAATTATATAGTCCAATGTCCTTAGTGTCTTGTCCACAGTCCATAGTCTATATTCTAGGGTCCATTGTCTATAGTACATAGCCCACAGTCTATAGTCCACAGTTTAGAGTGTATAGTCTATAGTCCAGAGTCCCGACTCTGTAGTGCAAAGACCAAAATCCACAGTCCATAATCCAAAGTCTAGAGTTCAATGTCCATAGTCCATAGTGTATAGCCGACAGTCCATAGTGTATAGCCGACAGTCCATAGTGTATAGCCGACAGTCCATAGTGTATAGCCGACAGTCCATAGTCCATAGTGTATAGCCGACAGTCCATAGTGTATAGCCGACAGTCCATAGTCCATAGTGTATAGCCGACAGTCCATAGTGTATAGCCGACAGTCCATAGTCCATAGTGTATAGCCGACAGTCCATAGTGTATAGCCGACAGTCCATAGTCCATAGTGTATAGCCGACAGTCCATAGTCCATAGTGTATAGCCGACAGTCCATAGTGTATAGCCGACAGTCCATAGTCCATAGTGTATAGCCGACAGTCCATAGTGTATAGCCGACAGTCCATAGTCCATAGTGTAGAGCCCATAGTCCATAGTCTATAATTTATAGTCAAAAATCCATAGTTCAGAGACCATAGTCCAGATTCTATAGTCCAAAGTCCTTATTCTATAGTCCAGAGTCTACAGTCCACAGTTCATTGTCCAGAGTCCATAGTCCACAGTCTATAGTTTATAGTCTATAGTCCTTAGTCCAGAGTGTACAGTCTACAATGCATAGCCTACAGTCCATAGACTATAGTTTAATGTTTATAGTCCAGAGTCCTGACTCTATAGTCCACAGTCCATAGTTCAGAGTCTATTGTCTTTAGTCCACAGTCTATCTTCTACAATTTATATTCCAAAGTCCATAGTCCAGATTGTATAGTCCATAGTCTATAGTCCTTAGTCCACAGTCTACAGTCCATAATTGACAGTGTATAGTCCATAGCACATGAGGCTTTAAAAGGCTTCTGGACATCACAGAATCTTCTTTCATCTAATCTTGGCCCGTTGTTGTGCCGCTCCATAGCCCGGTGTGACCTCCAACACTGGTCATGGCTAACATCTCAAATGTGCTTTAGAAGCTGCAGCAGGCCATAAGAACCTTCTCATTTGCTGGCTGGAGGGAGTCCAGCATCATCTAAGCCTTTCCTCCTTAGCATAACTGTCCCTGGCCCCGCCCCTTTCACTTATTGGATTTCAGTTCTTTCAATCATGGAGGCTCATCTTCATACAGTATATGGGTGTTACCTAGGGT
The DNA here is from genome assembly GCF_062004578.1 of Staurois parvus. Lineage (NCBI taxonomy): Eukaryota > Metazoa > Chordata > Amphibia > Anura > Ranidae > Staurois > Staurois parvus. The sequence goes on from NW_028319640.1 coordinate 159,733, forward strand.
GGTCTCCAAGCAAATGCCTACTCAGATCAACACCCACCCATCTGGACATTGTTAAATCTGCAAAATCCACCCACTGCTTGCATCATGGCTATTAAGAGGGTACAGAGGCAAGGTGCTGTGATGATTTCAGGAAGCCATGTACAGCTCCTCACCAGCCCCTCTAACCACCATGACCTGCCTGCACTGCATAGAGAAGAACAGAGACCCAGTGATGACATCACTGAGACTAAAATAAGGTATGTAATTGAAACAGAAAAGTTTTACTTTTAAAAATAAAATAACATGTTGATGAAGGGGGAGGGGAGGGGGAGGAACCAGGAGCATCAAATCCCAGGTTAAACTTCCCCGTTAAGCCCTTGCGCCTTTCCCAAATGTCACCAAGCAGCCGATGATGGAGAATCTTCCTCCACATATGTAACGGCTTGCGATAGGTGTGAAACGATAAATGGCGCTGAGCCCAGCGCTGGGTCGGCACCTGTGAATTTTTTTTCCTGGCTCCCCGTTTAAACGTCCCCCCGAGGGGGTTCACACCATCTGTCTCCTGAGTCATTAAACATCATCATTATTTCACGCCGTCGCTCTGTCGCCGTTACGGGTGATAATTGTTGTTCGACGTGGAAGCCATGACTACAAAAAAAAAAAAGAAAAATTCATTATAACGCGCTGACTGATCCTCAACAATTCAATAATAAGACCAGAAGAAAAACAAAACGAAAAAAAAAACGAATTCCGGCTTTTCTCTAAAACAAGCCCAATAATTAGCCCCAATAATTAGCCCCAATAATTAGCCCCAATAATTAGCCCCGATTATTAGCCCCGATAATCAGCCCCGATAATCAGCCTCGATAATCAGCCCCGATAATCAGCCTCGATAATTAGCCCCAATAATCAGCCCCGATAATTAGCCCCAATAATTATCCCCAATAATTACCCCCGATAATTAGCCCCAATAATTAGCCCCAATAATCAGCCCCGATAATCAGCCTCGATAATTAGCCCCAATAATTAGCCCCAATAATTAGCCCCGATAATCAGCCTCGATAATTAGCCCCAATAATTAGCCCCAATAATCAGCTCCGATAATCAGCCTCGATAATTAGCCCCAATAATTAGCCCCAATAATCAGCCCCGATAATCAGCCCCAATAATTATCCCCAATAATTACCCCCGATAATTAGCCCCAATAATCAGCCCCGATAATCAGCCCCAATAATTATCCCCAATAATTACCCCCGATAATTAGCCCCAATAATTAGCCCCGATAATTAGCCCCGATAATCAGCCCCGATAATCAGCCCCGATAATCAGCCCCAATAATTATCCCCAATAATTAGCCCCGATAATCAGCCCCAATAATTAGCCCCGATAATCAGCCCCGATAATCAGCCCCAATAATTAGCCCCAATAATTAGCCCCAATAATTAGCCCCAATAATTAGCCCCAATAATTAGCCCCGATAATTAGCCCCGATAATTAGCCCCAATAATTAGCCCCGATAATCAGCCCCGATAATCAGCCCCAATAATTAGCCCCAATAATTAGCCCCAATAATTAGCCCCGATAATTAGCCCCGATAATTAGCCCCGATAATTAGCCCGCGATCAAAACAACGGAGAGCCGCGTCCCAACCTGGCCCATTGCTCCCATCTGCTCGCATGAAGTTGTAAAGCAGGTTATAAAAAAGCCGCCACGCCGCTGACGGTGGGAATCCCGGAGTAGCGCTGGAGCCAGAACGGATAATTAGGACATTTAACAAGGAGCCGGCGGTTAATTGCTCAGAAATATTTCCAAATTGGATTCAGCCACACAGAAAGCACAAAAATGACGAGCGTGAGGGAGGATTTCTCATGTCGTTTTTTCCAGCCCGGTGAACTCTCCGACCATTTAACTAGGAGAAGCTTTTCTGGAAAATAAGGGCTTGGGGTGCCCGGGAAAGGTGGGGGTGCCCGGGAAAGGGGAGGGGGGTGCCCTGGAAAGGTGGGGGTGCCCGGGAAAGGGGGGGTGCCCAGGGGGTGGGGGCTTTAAGTGCTGCTGTTAAAAAAAGGATGTTAAAAAATAACATATTCAAAAGCATTGTGTTATTTCAGGTATTTATATGTCACCATCATGTTACGCAGCATTTTACATATATATTGTACATTCCCATCAGGCCCCGCCCCCGAGGAGCGTACAATCTAAGGTCCCTAACTTACATTCATACATACACATACTAGGGACAATTTAGACAGGAGCCAATTAACCTACCAGTATGTCTTTGGAGTGTGGGAGGAATCCTGAGTACCCAGAGGAAACCCACGCAGGCACAGGGAGAACATGCAAACTACAGGCAGGTGGTGCCGTGGATGGGATTCAAACCAACAACCTGAGTACTGCCAGGCCAGGAGCGGACTAGCAACTCATGGGGCCTCAGGGCAATAGGGGATCATGGGGCCCCTGTGTCCTTGCCCACACTCAAACCACACCCAAAAAAAGCCTATGAAAGGTACAAGGGGCATCTCATGGGGCCCCCTACTGACTCTGGGCCCTTGGGTAGTGCTCAAGGTCCCATATGGTCAGTCCGCCCCTGTGCCAGGTGGATGCGCTACTCATTTAGCTGCTGTGCTGCCCATATGACATTGACAACCATATCACCAACTTTCTGTGCGTTTTGGATGCAGAAAAAAAAACAACTGAACCGCATGGAGTGTGAACCGGCCCTTAGGAAGGACTCTATAAAGAAGAATATATCTGTACTGCCAGGCGGAAGTGCTAACCATTTAGCCACTGTGCTGCCCTATTCCTTATGACAAAGACCTCAGAGGACCCGACACGGCCAAGGGAAAGGAGGCTGCGGTGCAATTGTTTAGCAATGATTGTGAATAGAAAAGGCTCTGCGCTATCTCCACTCACCGGCCTCTTTATTAGGACCGCCTGTTCAATGGCTCGGTAACACAAACTGCTAATCAGCCAATCACAGCAACTCAATGTATTTAGGCATCTAGACGTGGTGAAGACGACTTGCTGAAGTTCAAACCGAGCATCAGAATGGGGAAGAAAGGAGATTTAAGTGACTGAACGTGGCATGGTTGTTGGTGCCAGACGGGCTGCTCTGAGTATTTCTAAAACTTCTGATCTCCTGGGATTTTCCGGCACAACCATCTCTAGGGATTACTGAGAATGGTCCGAAAAAGAGAAAATATCCAGTGAGTGGCAGTTGTGTGGAGGAAAATTCCTTGTTGAGGTCAGAGGAGAATGGGCAGACTGGTTGGAGATGATAGAAAGGCAACAGTAACTCCAATAACCCCTCGTTACACCCAAGGTATGCAGAATACCATCTCTGATCACACAACACGTCCAACCTTGAAGCAGATGGGCTACAGCAGCAGAAGACCACACTGGGTGCCACTCCTGTCAGCTGAGACCACACAGAGTGCCACTCCTGTCAGCCAAGACCACACCGGTTGTCACTCCTGTCAGCTAAGAACAGGAAACGGAGGCTACAATTCACACAGGCTCACCAAAATTGGACAATAGAAGATTGGAAAAACGTTGCCTGGTCCTATGAGTCTGGATTTCAGCTGCAACATTCAGAGGGTAGGGTCAGAATTTGACGTAAAAAACATGAAAGCATGGATCCATCCTGCCTCGTATCAAAGGTTCAGGCTGGTGGTGGTGGTGTCATGGTGTGGGGGATCCATCCTGCCTTGTATCAATGGTTCAGGCTGGTGGTGGTGGTGTCATGGTGTGGGGGATCCATCCTGCCTTGTATCAATGGATCAGGCTGGTGGTGGTGAGGTCATGGTGTGGTGGATCCATCCTGCCTTGTATCAATGGTTCAGGCTGGTGGTGGTGGTGTCATGGTGTGGGGGATTTATCCTGCCATGTATCAATGGTTCAGGTTGGTAGTGGTTTCATGGTGTGGTGGATCCATGCTGCCTCGTATCACCGGTTCAGGCTGGTGGTGGTGGTGTCATGGTGGGGGGGAAATTTTCTAGGTATACTTTGGGCCCCTTAGTACCAATTGAGCATCATATAAACGCTACGGCCTACCTGAGTATTGTTGCTGACCATGTTCACCCCTTCATGACTCCAGTGTCCCCATCTTCTGATGGCTCCTTCCAACTGGTTTCTTGACCATGACAATGAGGTCACTGGACTCCAATGGCCTCCACAGTCACCAGATCTCCATCCAATAGAGCACCTTTGGGATGTGGTGGAACGGGAGATTCCCATCATGGATGTGCAGCCGACAAATCTGCAGCAACTGTGTGATGCCATCATATCAATATGGAGCCAAATATCTGAGGAATGTTTCCAACACCTTGTTGGATCTACGCCACGAAGAATGAAGGCAAAAGGGGGCCTAGCGAGGTGGACCTGATAAAGTGGCCGGGGAGTGTATAAATAAAGTCCAATAAATGAAATAACTAAATCTTCAATTTTTAGTAAGATTTAAGAATTCTGCTACAAATTAGTGGCTCGGTGGAATAGAATCCCCAAAACTTTATATAAAACCTCATCAAAATGCTCAAACCTTTGCTGGAAATGTCTGTAGCACCCTCCTAGGTAGTTGCTAGCAATCAAACCGAATCAAATCGAATTTGAATCAGATTCAAAACAGAAATTAAAAAAAAAAATATGAAGATGAAATCGAATTTGAAAAAAAATTTGAAATGCAAACCTATAGCTGACTATGGCTGATTTTCTTCAAAGACTATACACTGTATATATGAATATAATCGTCTTCTGAAATTCAAATTTCGAAAAGAACAGAAAAGAAAAGAAAAGAATAAAATAGAAAAAAACAGAATAGAATAAAAACAGAATAAAATAGAAAAAATTTAAAAGATTACAATAAATTAGATTAGAAAAGAATAAAACAGAATATAGCCATCTACCAAAATTTGAATTTTGAAAAGAATACAATAGAATTAAACAGAATAAAATATAAAATAATGGAATAGAAGATTAAAGAATAGATACAAAAATAGAATAGAAAAAAATAGAATATAGTTGTCTTCCAAACTACGAATTCCGAAAAGAACAGAATAGAACAAAAACAGAAAAAAATAAAATGGCAAAGACAAAAAAATGAAAATAAAGTAAAAGAATAGAAAAAATAGAATATAATAAAATAGAAAGAATATAGCCCTCTTCGAACCTAGAGTTTCAAAAAGAATAGAAAAGAATAAAATAGAACAGAATAGAACAGAACAGAAAAGAATAGAATATAAAGGAAAGAAATAGATTAGAATTGAATAGAATGAATATAGCCATCTTCCGCAATTTTAATTTAGAAAAGAATAGAATAAAATAGAAAGGAATGGAATAGAATAGCATTGAATAGAATAGAATAGAAAGAATATACCTGTCTTCTGAAATTTGAATTTCAAATAGAATAGAGCCAGCTATTCTTTACACTGAATTCGGATCAGGTGATATTTTCTATTCGAATTCGATTTGAATTCTTTGAAACAAATTTTAATACGGTCGAAGACAAATAAATGAAACAAAATGAATTCAGAATGAAAGAAAACCAAATGAGTAACTTAACGAATCGACACGAAAGGAAACAAATGTCTAGTTCAGGTTGTGATATAGAAAGGAGCCTGAAGAGCGACTGAGACTGTCTGCCTGGCTGCTAATACGCCATCTTGGGACGGCTCCGCGGGCCCTGTAGGGGGTGAGCACTGCATGAAGGGTTTCTATTACTTATTTTTTTTGGGATTGACCAAAGCAGGGGCGGACTGACCATTTGGAAACTCGGGCATTGCCTGAGGGCCTGGGGTCAGTAGGGGGCCCCATGAGATGCCCCTGGCACCTTTTTCATAGGCTTTTTTGAGTTTGGGCAAGGACACAGGGGCCCCATGATCCCCTATTGCCCGGGGGCCCCATGAGTTGTCAGTCCACCCCTGGCCCAAAGTGTGGAGACTTTTGGGACAAACTCCAAGATGTGACCTTCAGACTGGTTGGGAGGTGATCCTGCAACGTTCCACCTCTACTGGAAGCCAATATCTTTCAAATGGTATAAAGAATTGTCGATGATCCATCTTCTCAATGCTATAAAAGCCAACTGGAAGCAAACCTCAGCCCCACCAATCGGTCTGTAGCGCTACCCCCATAGGGGCTGCTGGTAATAGCTGGTTCTTCCTAAAAATTATGGAGGCTGCCTGTCCCCAAAAGCACCCAGTCCACACACATCGGATCCAATAACTCAATCTTGTAGATATTGTGATATTGAAATGTATTGCTTGAAGAACTGGAGAGGAGAGAAGAGGAGAGGAGAGGAGAGAAGAGGAGAGGAGAGGAGAGAAGAGGAGAGGAGAGAAGAGGAGAGGAGAGGAGAGGAGAGGAGAGAAGAGGAGAGGAGAGGAGAGGAGAGGAGAGGAGAGAAGAGGAGAGGAGAGGAGAGGAGAGGAGAGAAGAGGAGAGGAGAGAAGAGGAGAGAAGAGGAGAGGAGAGGAGAGAAGAGCAGAGGAGAGAAGAGGAGAGGAGAGGAGAGGAGAGAAGAGGAGAGGAGAGGAGAGGAGAGAAGAGAAGAGGAGAGGAGAGAAGAGGAGAGGAGAGGAGAGAAGAGGAGAGGAGAGAAGAGGAGAGGAGAGAAGAGGAGAGGAGAGGAGAGAAGAGGAGAGGAGAGAAGAGGAGAGGAGAGGAGAGGAGAGAAGAGGAGAGGAGAGAAGAGGAGAGGAGAGGGTTGGGGATGGAATACTCCAAAATGCTGCACAGTAACAGGAGGACACTTTTCACTAGGCTTCCATACATACTCTGTATTGCCAAAAGTATTCGCCCGCCCTCCCAATCATGTGATTCAGGTGTTCCAATCCCCTCCATATCATGTGATTCAGGTGTTCTAATCCCCTCCCAATCATGTGATTCAGGTGTTCCAATCCCCTCCCAATCATGTGATTCAGGTGTTCCAATCCCCTCCATATCATGTGATTCAGGTGTTCCAATCCCCTCCATATCATGTGATTCAGGTGTTCCAATCCCCTCCATATCATGTGATTCAGGGGTTCCAATCCCCTCCATATCATGTGATTCAGGTGTTCCAATCCCCTCCATATCATGTGATTCAGGTGTTCCAATCCCCTCCATATCATGTGATTCAGGTGTTCCAATCCCCTCCAAATCATGTGATTCAGGGGTTCCAATCCCCTCCATATCATGTGATTCAGGTGTTCCAATCCCCTCCAAATCATGTGATTCAGGTGTTCCAATCCCCTTCATATCATGTGATTCAGGTGTTCCAATCCCCTCCAAATCATGTGATTCAGGTGTTCCAATCCACTACAAATCATATGATTCAGGTGTTCCAATCCCCTCCAAATCATGTGATTCAGGTGTTCCAATCCCCTACAAATCATATGATTCAGGTGTTCCAATCCCCTCCAAATCATGTGATTCAGGGGTTCCAATCCCCTCCATATCATGTGATTCAGGTGTTCCAATCCCCTGCAAATCATGTGATTCAGGTGTTCCAATCCCCTCCAAATCATGTGATTCAGTTGTTCCAATCCCCTCCAAATCATGTGATTCAGGTGTTCCAATCCCCTCCATATCATGTGATTCAGGTGTTCCAATCCCCTTCATATCATGTGATTCAGGTGTTCCAATCCCCTGCAAATCATGTGATTCAGGTGTTCCAATCCCCTACAAATCATATGATTCAGGTGTTCCAATCCCCTCCAAATCATGTGATTCAGGGGTTCCAATCCCCTCCATATCATGTGATTCAGGTGTTCCAATCCCCTGCAAATCATGTGATTCAGGTGTTCCAATCCCCTCCAAATCATGTGATTCAGGTGTTCCAATCCCCTCCATATCATGTGATTCAGGTGTTCCAATCCCCTCCATATCATGTGATTCAGGTGTTTCAGTCCCCTGCAAATCATGTGATTCAGGTGTTCCAATCCCCTCCATATCATGTGATTCAGGTGTTCCAGTCCCCTTCATATCATGTGATTCAAGTGTTTCAATCCCCTACAAATCATGTGATTCAGGTGTTCCAATCCCCTCCATATCATGTGATTCAGGTGTTCCAATCCCCTCCAAATCATGTGATTCAGGTGTTCCAATCCCCTCCCAATCATGTGATTCAGGTGTTCCAATCCCCTCCATATCATGTGATTCAGGTGTTCCAATCCCCTGCAAATCATGTGATTCAGGTGTTCCAATCCCCTACAAATCATGTGATTCAGGTGTTCCAATCCCCTCCAAATCATGTGATTCAGGTGTTCCAATACCCTCCATATCATGTGATTCAGGTGTTCCAATCCTCTGCAAATCATGTGATTCAGGTGTTCCAATCCCCTCCATATCATGTGGTTCAGGTGTTCCAATCCCCTCCATATCATGTGATTCAGGTGTTCCAATCCCCTCCAAATCATGTGATTCAGGTGTTTCAATCCCCTCCATATCATGTGATTCAGGTGTTCCAATCCCCTCCAAATCATGTGATTCAGGTGTTCCAATCCCCTCCATATCATGTGATTCAGATGTTCCAATCCCCTCCAAATCATGTGATTCAGGTGTTCCAATCCCCTCCATATCATGTGATTCAGATGTTCCAATCCCCTCCATATCATGTGATTCAGGTGTTCCAATCCCCTCCATATCATGTGATTCAGGTGTTCCAATCCCCTCCATGGACACAGGTGTATACAATCCATCCCCTAGACATGCAGACGGCTTCTACACACATTGGTGAAAGAATGGGTCCCCCTCAGGAGCTCAGTGACTCCAAGCGTGGTCCCGTGATAGGTGGCCACCTGGGCAATAAGTCCATCCGTGACATTTCCTGGCTACTAAATATTCCACGCTTAACTGTTAGTGGGATTATAACAAAGTGGGAGCCACTGGGAACAACAGCCACTCAGCCACCAAGTGGTAGGCCACGTCACATGACAGGGCGGGGTCAGCGCATGCTGAAGCGCACAGTGCGCAGAAGTCGCCAACTGTCTGCAGAGTCAATAGCTAAAGACCTCCAAACTTGGTGTGGCCTTCAGATGAGCCCAACAACAGTGCGTAGAGAGCTTCATGGAATGGGTTTCCATGGCCGAGCAGCTGCATCCAAGCCTTCCATCACCAAGTGCAATGCAAAGCGTCAGATGCCGTGGTGTAAAGCACGCCGCCACTGGACTCTAGAGCAATGGAGACGTGTTCTCTGGAGTGACCAATCACGCTTCTCTGTCTGTCAATCCGATGGACGTGTCTGGGTTTGGTGGTTTCCAGGAGAACGGTACTTGCCTGACTGCATTGTGCCAAGTGTAAAGTTTGGTGGAGGGAGGATTATGGTGTGGGGGTGTTCCTCAGGGGTTGGGCTTGGCCCCCTAGTTCCAGTGAAAGGAGCTCTTAAGGCCACATTTGGGACAATTTCATGCCCCCAACTTTGTGGGAGGAGTTTGGGGATGGCCCCTTCCTGTCCCAACATGACTGCCCACCAGTGCACAAAGCAAGGTCCATAAAGACATGGAGGAGCCAGTTTGGCGTGGAGGAACTTGACTGTCCTGCACAGAGTCCTGACCTCAACCCCATAGAACACCTTTGGGATGAATTAGAGTGGAGACTGCGAGCCAGGCCCCCTCCCCCGACATCAGTGCCTGACCTGACAAATGTGCTTCTGGAAGAATGGTCCAACCTTCCCATAGACACCCTCCTAAACCTTGTGGGGGGCCTTCCCAGAAGAGTTGAAGCTGTTATAGCTGCAAAGGGCGGGGCCAACTCAATATTGAACCCTACAGACTAAGACTGGGGGGCCATTAAAGGTCATGTGTGTGGAAAGGGCGGGGCCAACCCAATATTGAACCCTACGGACTAAGACTGGGGGGCCATGAAAGGTCATGTGCGTGGAAAGGGCGGGGCCAACTCAATATTGAACCCTACGGACTAAGACTGATAGGCCATGAAATGTCATGTGTGTGGGAAGGGCGGGGCCAATTCAATATTGAACCCTATGGACTAAGACTGGGAGGCCATTAATGGTCATGTGTGTGGAAAGGGCGGGGCCAACTCAATATTGAACCCTACGGACTAAGACTGGGGGCCATTATAGGTCATGTGTGGAAAGGGCGGGGCCAACTCAATATTGAACCCTACGGACTAAGACTGGGGGGCCATTAAAGGTCATGTGCGTGGAAAGGGCGGGGCCAACTCAATATTGAACCCTACGGACTAAGACTGGGGGGGCCATTAAAGGTCATGTGCGTGGAAAGGGCGGGGCCAACTCAATATTGAACCCTACGGACTAAGACTGGGGGGCCATTAAAGGTCATGTGCGTGGAAAGGGCGGGGCCAACCCAATATTGAACCTTACGGACTAAGACTGGGAGGCCATGAAAGGTCATGTGCGTGGAAAGGGCGGGGCCAACTCAATATTGAACCCTACGGACTAAGACTGGGGGCCATTATAGGTCATGTGTGGAAAAGGCGGGGCCAACTCAATATTGAACCCTACGGACTAAGACTGGGGGGCCATTAAAGGTCATGTGCGTGGAAAGGGCGGGGCCAACTCAATATTGAACCCTACGGACTAAGACTGGGGGGGCCATTAAAGGTCATGTGCGTGGAAAGGGCGGGGCCAACTCAATATTGAACCCTACGGACTAAGACTGGGGGGCCATTAAAGGTCATGTGCGTGGAAAGGGCGGGGCCAACCCAATATTGAACCTTACGGACTAAGACTGGGAGGCCATGAAAGGTCATGTGCGTGGAAAGGGCGGGGCCAACTCAATATTGTATCCTACGGACTAAGACTGGGGGGCCATGAAAGGTCATGTGCGTGGAAAGGGCGGGGCCAACTCAATATTGAACCCTACGCACTAAGACTGGGGGGCCATTAAAGGTCATGTGCGTGGGAAAGGCGGGGCCAACTCAATATTGAACCCTACGGACTAAGACTGGGGGGCCATGAAAGGTCATGTGCGTGGAAAGGGCGGGGTCAACTCAATATTGAACCCTACGGACTAAGACTGGGGGGCCATTAAAGGTCATGTGCGTGGAAAGGGCGGGGCCAACTCAATATTCAACCCTACGGACTAAGACTGGGGGGCCATTAAAGGTCTTGTGTGTGCAAAGGGCGGGGCCAACTCAATATTGAACCCTACGGACTAAGACTGGGGGGCCATTAAAGGTCATGTGCGTGGAAAGGGCGGGGCCAACTCAATATTGAACCCTACGGACTAAGACTGGGGGGCCATTAAAGGTCATGTGCGTGGAAAGGGCGGGGCCAACTCAATATTGAACCCTACGGACTAAGACTGGGGGGCCATTAAAGATCATGTGCGTGGAAAGGGCGGGGCCAACTCAATATTGAACCCTACGGACTAAGACTGGGGGGCCATTAAAGGTCATGTGTGTGGAAAGGGCGGGGCCAACTCAATATTGAACCCTACGGACTAAGACTGGGGGGCCATTAAAGGTCATGTGTGTGGAAAGGGCGGGGCCAACTCAATATTGAACCCTACGGACTAAGACTGGGGGGCCATTAAAGGTCATGTGTGTGGAAAGGTCGGCCGCCCAATACTTGGGGCAATATAGTATCTCATTTATACTGCACTCAGGGTGGAGGAGGGGAATTATTTAATCAGGAGCAAGGTAAGCCAACAGGTTCCCTGGGCTGGTAAACCCCCCAAAAAAACCCAAAACAATCATCTCCAATCAAACCTGTTTTGTCCTCGCTTGTGGATGGGGAGTGGAAGGAGTAGAGCCTCTGTCCGGTTTTTATTGCTAAGGCATGTGATTCAATGTAATCTCGGTTTTACTTTGTGCTCTAAAGTCTAAGTCAAGTGAAATGACTCTTGGCCAGGGGTGGGCAACTGTGGCCCTCCAGCTGTTGTAGAACTACAAGTCCCATGAGGCATTGCAAAACTGACAGTTTATAATTATGACTCCCAAAGGCAGAGGCATGATGGGACTTGTAGTTCACCAACAACTGGAGGGCCACAGTTGCCCACCCCTGCTCTAGGCGTGGAGAGGCTGGCGGCCCAATCCTTTTGGCAATATAGTGTATCTGCTCCAGGGTGGTCTACTTCCAGCTGGGGAGCTGAAGGACACTGACAGCGGAGGTGAGCAGAGTGCAGGGCTTGTGGGGTTTTTCTGTTAAAACAAAAAATAATTATATAATAAAAACATGGAGATGAATAAAATATCCAATAAATGAAGAACTCGTACCGGATCTTAATTGCTTTGATTGGACAGAGTGGAGAAGGGTTAGACCCTCTGATGGAGGTTATTGGAGACATTTCCTCGTACTTCCAGTGTCCCCAGAGCGGGAAAAGGCGCAGATTTGCTCTCTATGGGGACACTGGCAGTATTTAAAAAACAAACAAACATTCAAATCCTTCCTCTCTCTATCCAAAAACTAAACAAAGTTTAGCTGCAGTTGGGATGTAATGGAGGTTTGCTCCTTGAAGACTCTGAAATGAAAGGAGTCCCGCCTATTGCCAGACGTAGACATGGAGACGGTTCCTCCACACCTGGGGATCTCAGGGGTCGCTGCACCATAAATAATTCATCTGCCGCTGCTGTGCGGGAAATTATTCACACTTTAGGTTTGACACAACTCATTATTGCCATCATTCTCTTACAGCCCAAACAGAGAAAAAAGAAAAACATTTTAAAGCACAAGTGTCCTTCTGAGGGTTCAACATAAAATGTTACCTGGCTGTTCCTACCCGTCTGATTCCATGCGAAGAGTTCTGAAATGATGGCTCCTGTACGGCACGTGTCTGCTGTTGGGTGTAGGTATGGCGCCCTCCCAGGGGCGGACTGACCATTTGGAAACTCTGGCACCGCCCGAGGGCCCAGGGTCAGTAGGGAGCCCCATGAGATGTCTCTGGTACCTTTTTCATAGGCTTTTTTGAGTTTGGGCAAGGACACAGGGGCCCCATGATCCTCTATTGCCCGGGGGCCCCATGAGTTGTCAGTCCGCCCCTGCGCTCTCCTAGACAGGTTCGGTCAATTTAGTTCTTGGCTCACTGTAATCAGCTGCGTGGGATTATTTTGGTCTGTTCTGTTTCACTGGCTGCAGGGTTGACTGCTTCCCCCCTGTCTGTCTGGAGAGTTCTGGAACATAGTGGGCTGGGAGAGGAAAATCAGCAGCTGAATATGTAGGCAGCCCCAGCCAATCCATGAGGAGAGTCGCCCAGGTGGTGGCTGGGAGAGAGCATGAATGTGCATGGGGCAGCACAGCGGCTAAATGGTTAACACTTCCACCTGGCAGTACTCGGGTTGTTGGTTCGTATCCCAACCATGGCACCACCTGCCTGGAGTTTGCATGTTCTCCCTGTGCCTGCGTGGGTTTCCTCTGGTCACTCCAGTTTCCTCCCACATTCCAAAGACATGCTGGGAGGTTAATTGGATCCTATCAAAATTGTCCCTAGTATGTGTATGTATGAATGTGAGTCAGGGAGCTTAGATTGTAGGCTCCTCGGGGGCGGGGTCTGATGTGAATGTACAATCCAAAGACATGCTGGGAGGTGAATTGGCTCCTGTCTAAATTGGCCCTAGTATGTGTATGTATGAATGTGAGTCAGGGAGCTTAGATTGTAGGCTCCTCGGGGGCATGGACTGCTGGGAATGTATGAATGTGAGTCAGGGAGCTTAGATTGTAAGCTCCTCGGGGGCGGGGACTGATGTGAATGTACAATATATATATAAAGCGCTGCGTAAATTGACGTTGCTATATAAGTACCTGATATGAATACAGGCGTCCCTCGGTTTACAAATTTAATGCTTTCTGCTGGACTTTTTGTAACACGAAAAATTTGTAAACCGAAACGTGTTTTCCCATAGGAAAGCATTGAAAACCAATGAAGCTGTTCTGGAGGTCAGAAAAAAGGAAAAAAAAGTATTTTATCTGTTCAAAACTCTTTATAAATTGCACTTTAAAGGCATAAATACTGTCCAGGGACATGATGAAAAAAAATTGTAAATGCATCAAAAACCAATTAATCCGTTTGTATTGCGCAAAAAATTCGTAAACCGAGGCGTTATTGTCAATGGACTTTCATTCGTAAACCGAAAATTACTTTCACCGAGGCGTTGGTAAATGGAGGTCCGCCTGTATATAAATAAATAGCCTGGGGACTGGAACAGGGGGGTCTGGTCCTGGAGGAGGAGATCCTAGCCTGGAGGGGGGGGTTGTTTGCCCTCCTTTGGTGTTTTGCTTGGTCCATCAAGGCTTTTTTGGGGTACAAGTCAAGGAGGGGGTTACATCTCTGTGGTGCAATAATGTCGTCTACTGAACACAAAATCTGCTCATACAACCGCAGAAAACACAAATTGTACAGAAGACGCCTAAACATGCCGGTTGTCTATCTCTGTGACCGGCGGACAATAAAGGCGACTTAACTCAGTTCTTTGTGGTAATGGAGTCTCCTCCCACTTCCGGTATCTCCCTTCAGAGTCCAGCAATGAAACATCTCAAAGTCCTCCAAACCACTTCAAAGAATGCCTATTGATCCCCCAGTCCAGGGCACCCTGTGCCCCTTGCTCTCCTGTGATGTCCGGCTCCCCCCTCCTCCTCCTCCACCCATCTGACCCTCACTCCATCCAGGCAGCAAGGCGGGCACTCTGCGTGGACCACCTGCCATCCACCCGCTGGCCGGGCTCTGCGTGGACCACCCGCCATCCACCTGCTGGCCGGGCTCTGCGTGGACCACCCGCCATCCACCTGCTGGCCGGGCTCTGCGTGGACCACCCGCCATCCACCTGCTGGCCGGGCTCTGCGTGGACCACCTGCCATCCACCTGCTGGCCGGGCTCTGCGTGGACCACCCGCCATCCACCTGCTGGCCGGGCTCTGCGTGGACCACCTGCCATCCACATGCTGGCCGGGCTCTGCGTGGACCACCTGCCATCCACCTGCTGGCCGGGCTCTGCGTGGACCACCTGCCATCCACCTGCTGGCCGGGCTCTGCGTGGACCACCTGCCATCCACCTGCTGGCCGGGCTCTGCGTGGACCACCTGCCATCCACCCGCTGGCCGGGCTCTGCGTGGACCACCCGCCATCCACCTGCTGGCCGGGCTCTGCGTGGACCACCTGCCATCCACCTGCTGGCCGGGCTCTGCGTGGACCACCCGCCATCAACCTGCTGGCCGGGCTCTGCGTGGACCACCTGCCATCCACCTGCAGGCTGGGCTCTGCGTGGACCACCTGCCATCCACCTGCTGGCTGGGCTCTGCGTGGACCACCTGCCATCCACCCTCTGGCCAGGATCCCTGTTGCTCTAAGGAGGAGCATTTCTCATTTGTGATGGAACGGTCCGGTCCTACCTTCTTTATTGGACCGCCATTGTCTTTGGTCAGGTGTGCAAGAGATGCCTCTAAACAGGCGAAGGTGCATTTTACTGCCCCCCCATCTTGGCGCTCTGAGGCTCTAAGCTGCCTTGTGTCGGTGCCTGCCCCGTCATCATCCAAGTTCAGCGTTCCCCCAAAACAACCACAAGAGAAACCCCCTAGACCAGAGCCACTGAAAGACTTCCAAAAATGCTGGGTGCCTGGCTGTGCGTGTTCTAAGGGGCAGAAATAGGTCCAAACTACCAGCGGCTTTTGGGGGTTGCGTTACATTTACTTGCAACTGCGATCCCAGGAATTGAGAACGTTCCCACATGGAAGAAAAATGTATTTGAAATATATTTTAAAAATATTCTTCCCAAATATATTGACATATATTTGAAATGCTACAATTTTGGCCGCATTCAATATATTTCAAAATATATTTATATATATATATATATATATATATATGTTGAAATGTGTTTTTATTTACAAAATATATGAAAAATATTTTAAAAATACATGTCAAATATACTGTATGTCTTTAAAAATACAAATCTGCATTTATAAATATAGGTAAAGATATATGTTAAAAAAAATCTGAAGAATATATTTAAAAAATATATATTTTAAAAAATATTTTTCATATATTTTGTAATATATAAAACACGTATTTCAACATACAGTATATATTTATTTATTTATTTATTAGAATATATTTTGAAATATATTGAATACGGCCACAATTGTAGCATTTCAAATATATGTCAATATATTTGGGAAGAATATTTTTAAAATATATTTCAAATATATTTTTCTTCCATGTGGGTGAAAACGGAGGTTATTGGTACCGTGGTCTCGCTGATTGCTCTGATTAGAAAGAGATGGAAATATACAGTTACATTTTCTTCATTGGTTATTCAAGCAGCTGGTTCTTCAAAGTGCTTGCCAAGCCAAACCTTTCTTCCAGTGTTGGATAGGGAGGAATTAGAACTCCTTTCAGTATTTATGTAAGATGGGGAAACAGCTCTCATTGTTTGAACACTGTTTGGAGTAAATCAAATGTTTTGACTGACATTCTGCGGTTTAGCCACAAGATGCCACTGTTTTTCTAACACAGCCTCAGACTGCATAGATATTTGTATATTCATGAAGAGGTGGGGTTTTCACACAGGAGTTGAGTGAACAGGAAGAGGAGACAGGAGCCATGCTTTTGGAGGATGGGGCTGTGTGTGAGCTGAGAATCCCATACCATCCAGGTGTGGGAACATCCCTCCGTAATCAGAAATGCAGTTAAGTGAAGCTGATGGTGTTCACGATGCTGATCCTGTTCAGAGAAAGGAAGATTGCTGCCAGGAATGCTGATGAGATTGCTGCTTGTTGGAGAGACATTTGTTCTGTTCAGAGTCACCAGCGGATGAAAAGCAGACCCGGGTCGGTAAGATCGTGAACGCACCTCATGTCAGTGTTGGCGCCTTGAGACTGAGGCCAGGCCGATAGTTAGTTAGGGTCTCTGTGTCAGGCCACAAGTGTTGTTACTGATCATTGGAAGGACTCCACAACTTAAAGTGACATTTCACATTGGAGAGCTGATAAAATCCTACAAACTCACCCCAGACTGGCGTTTTGCTCAGAAGGAATACTCAGGTACGTGCTACAGGACCAGTTATGGGGGGGGAATACTGTAGATTTGTGTAAGATTGTAAGCTGTTGTGCTGCACCGCAGGCTAGCCCATATCGTACCCCCATACACTGATTCCTGCTCTGTAGGGTAATAACAGGTAAGGTGTGGCAGCTCAGTTGTGCCCCCCAGTAGGTAAATTACTTCACTTTCTACCTTCATCCATCAGGAGGCGCCGTGCTGTGCAGCACAAGGGTCTCAGCCAGGCTGGGTGTATGTAAATTTATTGTATGTTCCCAGCATTTGTAGTTGTGTTTATTTGCCACATCTAAGTAACATTCTGTTGTGGCAAAAGCTGGTGTTGGGGTTACTTTCCTCGTTCGTGACTTCACTGTATCCTGGGGAGCCCCCCCGGTACACGGCTTACATTTACTGTATCCTGGGGAGCCCCCCCCGGGACACGGCTTACATTTACTGTATCCTGGGGAGCCCACCCCGGGACATGGCTTACATTTACTGCAGGGGTATAAGCAGGGGTGGACTGACAATTCATGGGGCCCTCGGGCAATAGGGGATCATGGGGCCCCTGTGTCCTTGCCCAAACTCAAAAAAGCCTATGAAAAAGGTACCAGGGGCATCTCATGGGGCCCCCTACTGGCCCCAGGCCCTCGGGCAGTGCCTGAGTTTCCAAATGGTCAGTCCGTCCCTGGGTATAAGTGCCCGGTAGGCAGGAAGGGGGTAGAAGTGCCCGGTAGGCAGGAAGAGGGTAGAAGTGCCCGGTAGGCAGGAAGGGGGTAGAAGTGCCCGGTAGGCAGGAAGGGGGTAGAAGTGCCCGGTAGGCGAGGGGTTAAATACATTACTATTGCATTTCAGAAATTCGGATACACTTGAATCTCCAAATAACGAACATTTCGGCCAAATTTCAATTTGGGACGCAACCAGCTGCACGTGTTTACTAGTGAGAGTCACTCCAGGAGTTTCTTAGGTGTTTGCCCGCAATTCATCCCCCTGGGGGTGACAGCTTGGACAGCTCACCTTCCCCTCCCCCTCTGACTAGCCACACTTGATTGTGTGCAGGGAGAAGAACTGATGAGTAGAGAGGATCCACTGCTTTTCTCCGACCCCACTAATGGCCCATTCAAGCCAGGATGTACCGCTTTTCAGTGCATGCATGTCCCGGGCTCCTGTGCATAGCAGCATGCTGTGATAGTCAGCCGTCCACAGGAATGAGCTGCAATGCTCCTCAGTGCAGGAAACATTGCTGTTGGCCAAGTGTATTGGGGTGCCATATAAAATGATTGGCGCGGCCACAAACTAACAACCACACCGAGCATGTGTGGACAATCCATAAAAGGATGGAAGGTTCTACAAAGGGCCCCTGCACACTATGCACTCTAGCAATGTTTTACCGGCATTAGGGTGTGCAAATGTTAAGGCCACCCATGTACAGTGGGGATGGAAAGTTTGGGCCCCCCAGCTAAAAATGTGTATTAATGTGCATAAAGAAGCCAAGGAAAGATGGAAAAATCTCCAAAAGGCATCAAATTACAGATTAGACATTCTTATAATATGTCAACAAAAGTTAGATTTTATTTCCATCATTTACACTTTCAAAATAACAGAAAACAAAAAAATGGCGTCTGCAAAAGTTTGGGCCCCCTGCAGAGTTAATGTCTTGTACTGCCCCCTTTGCAAAGCTGAGACCTGCCAGTGTCATGGATTGTTCTCAATCATCGTCTGGGAAGACCAGGTGATATCAATCTCAAAGGTTTTAAATGCCCAGACTCATCTGACCTTGCCCCAACAATCAGCACCATGGGTTCTTCTAAGCAGTTGTCTAGAAAACTGAAACTGAAAATAGTTGACGCTCACAAAGCTGGAGAAGGCTATAAGAAGATAGCAAAGCGTTTTCAGATGTCAATATCCTCTGTTCGGAATGTCATTAAGAAATGGCAGTCATCAGGAACAGTGGAAGTTAAAGCAAGATCTGGAAGACCAAGAAAAATATCAGACAGAACAGCTCGCAGGATTGTGAGAAAAACAATTCAAAACCCACGTTTGACTACACGATCCCTCCAGAAAGATCTGGCAGACACTGGAGTTGTGGTCACTATTCCACTATAAAGAGATACTTGTACAAATATGGTCTTCATGGAAGAGTCATCAGAAGAAAACCTCTTCTACGTCCTCACCACAAAAATCATCGTTTGAACTTTGCAAATGAACATATAGACAAGCCGGATGCATTTTGGAAACAAGTTCTGTGGACCGATGAGGTTAAAATTGAACTTTTTGGCTGGAATGAGCAAAGGTACGTTTGGAGAAGAAGGGGCACAGAATTGAATGAAAAGAACCTCTGCCCAACTGTGAAGCATGGGGTTGGATCAATCATGCTTTGGGGTTGAGTTGCAGCCAGTGGCACAGGGAACATCTCACGAGTAGAAGGAAAAATGGATTCAATAAAATTTCAGCAAATTTTGGATGGTAACTTGATGCCATCTGTGAAAAAGCTGAAGTTAAAGAGAGGATGGCTTCTACAAATGGATAATGATCCTAAACACACCTGGAAATCCACGGGGGATGACATCAAGAGGCGTAAACTGAAGGTTTTGCCATGGCCTTCACAATCTCCTGACCTCAACATCATTGAAAATCTATGGATAGACCTTAAAAGAGCCGTGCGTGACAGACAGCCCAGAAATCTCAAAGAACTGGAAGACTTTTGTAAGGAAGAATGGGCAAAGATACCTCAAACAAGAACTGAAAGACTCTTGGCTGGCTACAAAAAGCGTTTACAAGCCGTGATACTTGCCAAAGGGGGCAGTACAATATATTAACTCTGCAGGGGGCCCAAACTTTTACAGACGCCATTTTTTTGTTTTCTGTTATTTTGAAAGTGTAAATGATGGAAATAAAATCTAACTTTTGTTGACATATTATAAGAATGTCTAATCTGGAATTTGATGCCTTTTGGAGATTTTTCCATCTTTCCTTGGCTTCTTTATGCACATTAATACACATTTGTAGCTGGGGGGCCCAAACTTTCCATCTCCACTGTATTTTCAGCGGTCTAGTCGTGTGTTTCACCAAACAAAGGAACCAATTAATAAGAGAAAACAGATGTTATACTCTGGCTAATGTCATTGGCCATGTGGCCTTATTAGGCCAATGATGTCACCAGGAAATATGACAGTGGTGAAAATGGCAATTCCTTATTATTTGTTTCCTTTAAACTGTTGTAGAACGTTGTTCCAGAACCCGCAGGTTTGCTCTTTGCTGTTGGAATGCAGCCTCCGTTACGTCTCCGAATGTTTGTGTTATAGAATTCCATAAATAAAATGTAACCAGAAGGATGAACAGTAAAAGGTACAAGGCGGGTGAGTGGCGAGGCCTCTGTGTTGGTCTCCTCCGTACACTCACAGCAGTTTATGTGCTGCCCCGGCGGACGGAGAACATTGCGCTTTTATATTCACGACTCTTTCACCGGCGCTATAAAGCAGACAACGCATAATAAAATGAAATAATGTCATGAGCCATTTGTTTGACATCGGCCATCCAGAGTTTATTGTCACTTTCATTGTGTTCCTTAGCCCCAATAAAACGCTGTACAGGCTTAACGTGAATAAAAGGAAACCTACAAGAAGAGCAGCAAAGGGCAACGGCTTTTTGGTTTTAATGTATATAACATGATACATATATATACTGTATATATATCTGAAACAATGACAAATAAAAGCCACGCCAAAAAAAAATGTGAAACACAATAGCAAAGTAGGAATATGATACAAAATATAACACTTCAAAAAATACACACAAATATTTAATACTTTCCCGCCCGGCCTATAGCAGATTGGCGGCCAGGTGGGACACTCGCCATTGTGACTGGGAATCATATGACATCCTGTCAAAACGAGCTCCACGCAGTGGGCACGGGACACAGCCAATGACATATCACTACACCGGCCTGTTGCCAGAGTCATGTGACCACTGTGACCAATCACAGCAGATCACATGTCCATTGTATCCAATGGATGGCTCCATCATGCCTTCCATTGTATACAGTTATGTTGTTAGCTGTGACTGGTCAAGGCAGTCACATGATACAGACAGGGCCAATCACAGCCCATCTGTATCATGTGATCAGCTTTTGCCCAATCACAGCTAATCACAACAAAATACTCTGGATCAACTGTGGGTGTAGGACTATAACTTTTTTTTTTTATGGTTGAACTGGATGGAATTTTGTCTTTTTTCTAACCAGACTAACTATGTGACTATATGAAACAGTTTTTGATTCAATTGTCCATTTACTTTTGGTCCCTTGAAAAAGGGGGGATGCTTTGCTGGGGTTTTTGCCTTCCTCTGGATCAACTGTGGGTGTAGGATTAGAACTTTTTTTTTTAATAGTTGAACTGGATGGACTTTTGTCTTTTTTCAGCCAGACTAACTATGGAACTGAATGAATCAGTTTCATTCAATAACAATGATTGCAAATATCAATGAAATACATTGTTATTAGCAATCAGAATGTGTTACAAAAAAAAATGCAGATCACTCGCCCAGAGTAGTTCAATGTTGCTATGGTAACATTGTATTGCTTTGGTCACAGTGTGCTGAAAAATAAAATAGTAAAAGAAAACAAATTAATAAAAAATAAAAAAAATAATAGAAACATTTGAAAAAAAATGCAAATTCAATTATTATTATTATTTTCACCAAAGAAATGTAGCAGAATACATGTTGACCTAAATTTATGAAGAAATGTTATTTATTTGCAAAATTTTATAACAGAAACAAAGAAAAATGCAGTTTTTTTTCAAAAGTGGTGATTAAATATCACCAAAAGAAAGCTGTGTGTGAAAAGAATTAGAAAGAAAAAATTACCTCTTTGCAAAATTTATAATAGAAATAAAGAAAAACGTTTTTTTTTTCAAACTTTTTGCTCCTTTTTTCTTTGTAGCGCAAAAAATAAAACCCTCAGCGGGGAGTAAATAGCACCAAAAGAAAGCTCTATTTGTGTGAAAAAAATGATAAAAATGTCATCTGGGTACAGTGTTGCATGACCGCGCAATTGTCATTCAAAGTGCGACAGCGCTGAAAGCTGGAAATTGGCCTGGGGGGGAAGGGGGTGAAAGGTATTGAAGGGGTTAAACCATTCGACATAGGTCCAGCAAATGAAAAATGAAAATGGCGATGAAGTGCAAAGTCCTTATTGGTCCACCGAGATCACCACGTGGATAACATAACAATAATCGATTGAATAAAGTGCACTCAGATATCGCCGCGCGCTCCAGAGGGAAAACCTCCCCCCCCTCAGTGGCACTCACCAGATATCGTGGCCCATCCAAACCTGGTGCTGTGGACTTACTTCACTTGGTGGACTTCTGTCAAATGATTTAAATATTTGTGTATATTTTTTGAAGTGTTATATTTTGTATCATATTCTCACTTTGCTATTGTGGTTCACTTTTTTCTTTTTTGCGCTGCTCTTGTTTGTCATTATTTCATGAGCTGATTATTGGATTATTCACTATTAGGGCAGCTGCATGTTTACATGTTTTATGTACTCATTTATTTATGTGAGTGATATATTGTGCACGTTCAGGTGTCAGGTTACATAGTTAGTCTGGCTGAAAAAAGACAAAAAGTCCATCCAGTTCAACTATTGAAAAAAAAAAGTTATAATCCTCCACCCACAGAGGATCCAGAGGAAGGCAAAAAATCCCAGCAAAGCACGATCCAATCTCCTCCTGCAGGGGAAACAATTCCTTCCTGATCCCCCGAGAGGCAATCGGATATTCCCTGGATCAATAATCGGATATTCCCTGGATCAACTTTACCTATAAAGGTCTTATATATTTTCACATCACACTTGCGCGGTTTATATATTAATTTTGAAAAATATACATATTTGAATATAATGAATACATATATATACAGTGGGGCAAAAAAGTATTTAGCCCCACCAATGGTACAAGTTCTCCCACTTACAGAGATGAGAGAGGCCTGTAATTGGCATCATAGGGAGACCTCAACTATGAGAGACAAAATGAGAAAACAAATCCAGACAATCTCATTGGCTGATCTGGAAAGAATTTATTTGCAAATTATGGTGGAAAATAAGTATTTGGTCACCTACAAACAAGCAAGATTTCTGGCTCTCACAGACCTGGACCTTCTTCTTTAAGAGGCTCCTCCTCCTGCACTCATTACCTGTATCAATGGCACCTGTTTGAACTTGTTATCAGTATAAAAGACACCTGTCCACAACCTCAAACAGTCACACTCCAAACTCCACTATGGGGAAGACCAAAGAGCTGTCGAAGGACACCAGAAACAAAATGGTAGACCTGCACCAGGCTGGGAAGACTGAATCTGCAATAGGCAAGCAGCTTGGTGTGAACAAATCAACTGTGGGAGCGATAATTAGAAAATGGAAGACATACAAGACCACTGATAATCTCCCTCCATCTGGGGCTCCACGCAAGATCTCACCCCGTGGGGTCAAAATGATCACAAGAACGGTGAGCAAAAATCCCAGGACCACACGGGGGGACCTAGTGAATGACCTGCAGAGAGCTGGGACCAACGTAACAAAGGCTACCATCAGTAACACACTACGCCGCCAGGGACTCAGATCCTGCAGTGCCAGACGTGTCCCCCTGCTGAAGCCAGTACATGTCCGGGGCCCGTCTGAGGTTTGCTAGAGAGCATTTGGATGATCCAGAAGAGGATTGGGAGAATGTCATATGGTCAGATGAAACCAAAATAGAACTGTTTGGTAGAAACACAACTCGTCGTGTTTGGAGGAGAGAGAATGCTGAGTTGCATCCAAAGAACACCATACCTACTGTGAAGCATGGGGGTGGCAACATCATGCTTTGGGGCTGTTTCTCCACAAAGGGACCAGGATGACTGATCCATGTACAGGACAGAATGAATGGGGCCAAGTATCGTGAGATTTTGAGTGCAAACCTCCTTCCATCAGCAAGGGCATTGAAGATGAAACGTGGCTGGGTCTTCCAACATGACAATGATCCCAAACATACCGCCCGGGCAACGAAGGAGTGGCTTCGTAAGAAGCATTTCAAGGTCCTGGAGTGGCCTAGCCAGTCTCCAGATCTCAACCCCATAGAAAACCTTTGGAGGGAGTTGAAAGTCCGTGTTGCCCAGCGACAGCCCCAAAACATCACTGCTCTAGAGGAGATCTGCATGGAGGAGGAGATCTGCATGGAGGATGGGCCAACATACCAGCAACAGTGTGTGCCAACCTTGTGAGGACTTCCAGGAAACGTCTGACCTCTGTCATTGCCAACAAAGGATATATAACAAAGTATTGACATGAACTTTTCATATTCACCAAATACTTATTTTCCACCATAATTTGCAAATAAATTCTTTCCAGATCAGCCAATGAGATTGTCTGGATTTGTTTTCTCATTTTGTCTCTCATACAGTTGTGTCCAAAATTATTCAACCCCCACTGAAATTGAGTGTTTTGGCCAGTTTGACATTGCTTTTGATCATTCAGTCATCTTGCTTACATTTACATTAAAGAGGCACTTGTAGGTCAGACAAATATAACATAACAGTTATAATGAAATAACCACAAATGTCTTTTCTGTGCTCACAGCATTATCAGTTTTATTCAACCCCCAAGTGACATTCAATCTTAGTACTTAGTACAGCATCCTTTTACAGTTATAACAGCTTTTAAACGTGAAGCATAGCTTGACACAAGTGTCTTGCAGCGATCTACGGGTATCTTCGCCCATTCTTCATGGGCAAAGGCCTCCAGTTCAGTCACATTCTTAGGCTTGCGCACTGCAACTGCTTTCTTTAAGTCCCACCAGAGGTTCTCAATCGGATTTAAGTCTGGTGACTGCGATGGCCACTCCAAAATGTTCCAGCCTTTCCTCTGCAACCATGCTCTAGTGGACTTGGAGGTATGCTTGGGATCATTGTCCTGTTGAAAGGTCCAACGTCTCCCAAGCCTCAGGTGTGTGACGGACTGCATCACGTTTCCATCCAATATCTCCTGGTACTGAAGAGAATTCATGGTACCTTGCACACGCTGAAGCTTCCCTGTACCTGCAGAAGCAAAACAGCCCCAAAGCATGATTGACCCTCCACCATGCTTCACAGTAGGCAAGGTGTTCTTTTCATCATAGGCCTTGTTCTTCCTCCTCCAAACATAGCGTTGATCCATGGGCCCAAACAGTTCTAATTTTGTTTCATCAGTCCACAGAACACTATCCCACAACTTTTGTGGTTTGTCCACATGGCTTTTGGCATACTGCAGTCGACTCTTCTTATTCTTTGGAGACAGCAAGGGGGTACGCCTGGGAGTTCTGGCACGGAGGCCTTCATTACGCAGTGTGCGTCTTATTGTCTGGGCTGAAACTTCTGTACCCACATCTGACAAATCTTTTCTCAGTTCCTCAGCAGTCACACGGGGACTTCTCTCCACTCTACGCTTCAGGTAGCGCACAGCAGTCGAAGTCAGCATCTTCTTTCTGCCACGACCAGGTAGCGTTTCAACAGTGCCCTTTGCCTTGAATTTGCGAATGATGCTTCCTAAGGTGTCTCTTGGTATGTTTAACATCTTTGCAATCTTCTTATAGCCATTGCCCTTCCTGTGAAGAGAAATCACCTCTTCTCTTGTCTTCCTGGACCATTCTCTTGCCTTCACCATGTTTGTAACCACACCAGTAAATGTCTAGAAGGAGCTGAGTATCACAGTCATTTTAAAGCTGCCTAATTGGTGCTTATTATGCTTGATTGCTGCTCGGTGACATCCACAGGTGTTTTCAATACCTGATGGAAAGCACCTGTATGAACCTCTGTTCTTCAGAGTGGTAGTCTTTAAGGGGTTGAATAATTGTGGCAATGAAGAAACCACATAAGAACCATTTACTACTGTATTACATAAACAATTGATGTCATTTTAGTTGCATTTGGGTAGTTACAACGTCCTTGTAGGATTTGATTCTGAATACAATTCCAAATGTACACTATAGTCCCTAAACCCCTTTACAGCATTGGGGGTTGAATAATTTTGGACACAACTGTAGTTGAGGTCTCCCTATGATGCCAATTACAGGCCTCTCTCATCTCTGTAAGTGGGAGAACTTGCACAATTGGTGGCGGACTAAATACTTTTTTGCCCCACTGTATATATATACACAGTTGAGTTCAAAATAATAGCCGTCAGACATCACTAACCGGATCAATCGCTGTTTTTGGTGGAAATGATATTTCTACATGGCAAATAATTTCCCAGCAGGTGTAGTAGAGTCATAGAAATCCAACAGACCCGACAGTCATGACATGCATGCTGCTGATTCTGTGTCATTGAATCACTCATTGAAAGGGGCGTGTTCACAATAATAGCCGTGTGGAGTTGTGTGGATGGAAATAAAAGCTATTAGAAGGATTTTCAGCTTTATTCACTTTTTTCAACACACTGATATTATTTTGAACACAACTATATATATATAGGTCTTATATATGTTCACATCACACTTGCGCGGTTTATATATTGATTTTGAAAAATCTATATATTTGAATATAATGAATATAAATATAAACATTTAGAGTATAAACGTTCAGCCTCTTCTGAATCCTATATGTCTAAACAAATAAGAAAACAATGGCAGACTGGAGACAGAACTTTCCTGCCTGATATACGAGAACAGTTTTATGCAGATGATGCCTCGCCATGTTTGAGGTTCATAAAGGTCACCGCTCATGGACCAATGAGGGAGCAGGATTAAGATCTGGTCAAAGAAGAGTCTTCAAATCTTTCGGAAGTCCTCGCGGCTCGCTGGTCACTCCTCCCAAAGTGCCGAAGAAAAATCGGATTATGTTAGCTGTAGAGTACGGAGAAAATGTTTATGCCATGGAAAGTGTCTGATAAGAGGAAAATTACCCGCCGAGCTCCGCGTGTCGCCATTACAGCACATTTGCGGCTTATAATAATCAGACAGCATCCACTTTACTTCTCAGCCGAGGAAAAGAAAGCACACTCTGTACGCCTGGGTGCTGCCCGATATCACAGATATCATGGGACTGTATCATTCATATCCAGACGTCTAATGCCCAAATTGTTGCTTTGAACTTTTATGGATGAGACCTTCAGTCTGGTCTGGTAACTGATAGGGCCAAGGTGGGGGCTGGAGCAGTTATCCTACAAATGGGGAATGAAGAGCAAAGAACAAATGCAGATACCCTTACCATCCAATCAGAATTCACTCCACTGAATCCAGTCCAGGGACTGATTGGTTGCCCCAAGTTCAATCACTGGCCAAATCTTGTTGACTTCACCTCCACAACATCTTCAAAATACGCCCCTTTTATACCATTGAAACCACTAAGCAAATCATTCACTCCCTTGGCTTTCATTCAGTGTCCTCCACCCCTCTCTGCCAATCCCTCCACTGGCCTCCATTCAGTGTCCTCCACCCCTCTCTGCCAATCCCTCCACTGGCCTGCATTCAATGTCCTTCACCCCTCTCTGCCAATCCCTCCACTGGCCTCCACTCAGTGTCCTCCACCCCTCTCTGCCAATCCCTCCACTGGCCTCCATTCAGTGTCCTCCACCCCTCTCTGCCAATCCCTCCACTGGCCTCCACTCAGTGTCCTCCACCCCTCTCTGCCAATCCCTTCGCTGACCTCAATTCAGTGTCCTCCACCCCTCTCTGCCAATCCCTCCACTGACCTCCACTCAGTGTCCTCTACCCCTCTCTGACAATCCCTCCACTGACCTCTATTCAGTGTCCTCCACCTCTCTCTGCCAATCCCTCCACTGGCCTCCATTCAGTGTCCTCCACCCCTCTCTGCCAATCCCTCCACTGACCTCCACTCAGTGTCCTCTACCCCTCTCTGCCAATCCCTCCACTGACCTCTATTCAGTGTTCTCCACCCCTCTCTGCCAATCCCTCCACTGGTTTCCATTCAGTGTCCTCCACCCCTTTCTGCCAATCCCTCCCCTGTCTTCCATTCAGTGTCCTCCACCCCTCTCTGCCAATCCCTCCACTGACTTCCATTCAGTGTCCTCCACCCCTCTCTGCCAATCCCTCCACTGGTCTCCATTCAGTGTCCTCCACCCCTCTCTGCCTATCCCTCCACTGGCTTCCATTCAGTGTCCTCCACCCCTCTCTGCCAATCCCTCCACTGGCCTCCATTCAGTGTCCTCCACCCCTCTCTGCCAATCCCTCCACTGGCCTCCACTAAGTGTCCTCCACCCCCCTCTGCCAATCCCTTCACTGGCCTCCATTCAGTGCCCTCCACCCCTCTCTGCCAATCCCTCCACTGGTCTCCACTCAGTGTCTTCCACCCCTCTCTGCCAATCCCTCCACTGGCTTCCATTCAGTGTCCTCCACCCCTCTCTGCCAATCCCTCCACTGGCGTCCATTCAGTGTCCTCCACTCCTCTCTGCCAATCCCTCCACTGGCCTCCACTCAGTGTCCTCCACCCCTCTCTGCCAATCCCTCCACCGGCCTGCATTCAATGTCCTTCACCCCTCTCTGCAAATCCCTCCACTGGTTTCCATTCAGTGTCCTCCACCCTGAATATCAGGAATTGGGATACAAACTGTTCACCTGATGGTATAGGGTTCCGGTCACTTTACATCAGATCTATCCAGAGGCAACGGAGGTCTGCTGGTGTTGTAAGAAAGGGGATGATTTGTTCCTTCATATCCTTTGGTCCTGTAGAAAGCTAGTCAATTTTGGGTCACAAGTTAGAGAGACTATCAAAGCTTGACAGATTTTGACCTAGAGGAAGACCCGGACTAATATCTAGTGCTTCACTCAGACCTCTCGAGGAAACGATACAAGAACTCCTTATTGATACACCTGCTGAATGCTGCTCAGGCTTGCATACCATCTCTCTGGTAACAGGAGACTTCCCCATCTCTCTCCATGTGGTTGAATAGGATTGACGAAATCCACTCAATGGAAAGTATCATGGCTGCAATTCGCGGCCAAGAAGACAAGTTCCACCACAGATGGGTCCACTGGTCCCTTTTTACTTGTTCTAGTGATTATGAGTCCCTGACACACTCAGTGGTTTGAAGTCCCTCCCCCCCCCCCGTACTTCTGCTTTTCATTCTTCTCTTTCTTTCTTCATCCTCTTTTATCTGTTTCTCTTTTTGTGTAAATGCAGGAAGGATGCCGATCTCATTTTGTATAGTTACCATACAGCCAAGGTTCTCGGCTTAATATTTGACACAAGATAGTTTTGTCGTGACGATTGCTTTATTATGCGATTTGAATGTACTTAGGTCGACTCCCGTCTAGGTGGCATTCCTGTCAGGAATGGACTTGCCAATAATGGTGGGACTCACCTGCCTTGTGGGCTGCAGTACCAGGGCTGGCCAGCGGGTGCTCTCAGCAATCAGAGACTCACCCCTGCAGTCAGCCAAACACCTGAAGCTGATTGCAGGGGTTGTATTTAAGGAATGGACTCACAGTCAGGGCCTTGGTGTGTGTTTTTCCATGGGCCCCTGTATCTTGTATCCTGTGTTCCTGTTCCTGTTTCTGCCTGACTTGTTGCCCACCCTGCCTGATCCTGACCTCTGCTGACTTCTCCTGCTTGATCCTGGCTTGTGACCCCGACCATTCTCTGCCCGACCCTCTGTACCGCTCTGCCCGTGAGTTACTGAACCCAGCTTGTGACCCCGACCACTTTCCCGCCTGTTCCTGGTACTCCGTTTGCCCGTTTGCTACTGACCCGGCCTGCCTGACGACTCTTGCATTGTATGTATTGTTGTCTGTAGGTGGTTTGGTTTGTTTGCACTGTGTTTATGTTTAGTTTTGCACTGCGTTTTGTATTGTTAGTCTTAATAAATCATATTGTTTATACCATATCTGAAGCCTGCGTTTCCCTGTGTCAGTCCACACACCTCTGGTCCAAGCTGGAGCCCTGACATTTCCTCTGCTTCTACACCTAACGAAAACTTATGTTATAAATAAAGAATGTTAAAAAAAAAAGAACAACGTTAAGTGGATGTTTCTTATTTATTCTTTTCTCTGCCATGGAAGGAAAGAGTCTACACTTGTCAGCCTAGAAGAACTTTCAAAAAACAAAATCCATATCATGGATAGAGAAGATTAGGCAATAAACTGATAAAACAAAAAATGAGGCAGAGAAGAACGAGAAAGCAAAGAAAAAGGTGAATGGGTTGAGAGAGGAAGAGGAATAGAGGAAAAAAGGGGGGTGGGGGGCAAGGGAAGAAAGTTGGGGTGTTAAGGCCTTGTGCAGGTGCTTATGAAAGGTACAGTAAATGGGGATCAGATAAAGTTTCTCACTGTCCCCCCAAAATAGACTCATTCTCACATCAAGCACCCAACGTGATGGTCACAGCCTATCCCCCATCACTCCGAAGTAGTGATGAATACTCGGGAGTGGTCTTGTATTCATTCCAACATGCCCATGTCTTGTGAAACTGGGAAATTCTGTCGTACAGTTGTGGCCAAAATTATTCAACCCCCACTGAAATTGAGTGTTTTGGCCAGTTTGACATTGCTTTTGATCATTCAGTCATCTTGCTTACATTTACATTAAAGAGGCACTTGTAGGTCAGACAAATATAACATAACAGTTATAATGAAATAACCACAAATGTCTTTTCTGTGCTCACAGCATTATCAGTTTTATTCAACCCCCAAGTGACATTCAATCTTAGTACTTAGTACAGCATCCTTTTACAGTTATAACAGCTTTTAAACGTGAAGCATAGCTTGACACAAGTGTCTTGCAGCGATCTACGGGTATCTTCGCCCATTCTTCATGGGCAAAGGCCTCCAGTTCAGTCACATTCTTAGGCTTGCGCACTGCAACTGCTTTCTTTAAGTCCCACCAGAGGTTCTCAATCGGATTTAAGTCTGGTGACTGCGATGGCCACTCCAAAATGTTCCAGCCTTTCCTCTGCAACCATGCTCTAGTGGACTTGGAGGTATGCTTGGGATCATTGTCCTGTTGAAAGGTCCAACGTCTCCCAAGCCTCAGGTGTGTGACGGACTGCATCACGTTTCCATCCAATATCTCCTGGTACTGAAGAGAATTCATGGTACCTTGCACACGCTGAAGCTTCCCTGTACCTGCAGAAGCAAAACAGCCCCAAAGCATGATTGACCCTCCACCATGCTTCACAGTAGGCAAGGTGTTCTTTTCATCATAGGCCTTGTTCTTCCTCCTCCAAACATAGCGTTGATCCATGGGCCCAAACAGTTCTAATTTTGTTTCATCAGTCCACAGAACACTATCCCACAACTTTTGTGGTTTGTCCACATGGCTTTTGGCATACTGCAGTCGACTCTTCTTATTCTTTGGAGACAGCAAGGGGGTACGCCTGGGAGTTCTGGCACGGAGGCCTTCATTACGCAGTGTGCGTCTTATTGTCTGGGCTGAAACTTCTGTACCCACATCTGACAAATCTTTTCTCAGTTCCTCAGCAGTCACACGGGGACTTCTCTCCACTCTACGCTTCAGGTAGCGCACAGCAGTCGAAGTCAGCATCTTCTTTCTGCCACGACCAGGTAGCGTTTCAACAGTGCCCTTTGCCTTGAATTTGCGAATGATGCTTCCTAAGGTGTCTCTTGGTATGTTTAACATCTTTGCAATCTTCTTATAGCCATTGCCCTTCCTGTGAAGAGAAATCACCTCTTCTCTTGTCTTCCTGGACCATTCTCTTGCCTTCACCATGTTTGTAACCACACCAGTAAATGTCTAGAAGGAGCTGAGTATCACAGTCATTTTAAAGCTGCCTAATTGGTGCTTATTATGCTTGATTGCTGCTCGGTGACATCCACAGGTGTTTTCAATACCTGATGGAAAGCACCTGTATGAACCTCTGTTCTTCAGAGTGGTAGTCTTTAAGGGGTTGAATAATTGTGGCAATGAAGAAACCACATAAGAACCATTTACTACTGTATTACATAAACAATTGATGTCATTTTAGTTGCATTTGGGTAGTTACAACGTCCTTGTAGGATTTGATTCTGAATACAATTCCAAATGTACACTATAGTCCCTAAACCCCTTTACAGCATTGGGGGTTGAATAATTTTGGCCACAACTGTAAATGTAAATTAGTTCCTCAAGTTCTGTGATCTTTTCAAGATGAGCAAACCATTTGCCTACAGTGGGGGGTTTAGGTGATCTCCAAACTGGTCGGTAGGCAAAGGCAGGCTACGTTCACCATATGCATGGCCAAAGATTTCCAGTATGGACGCTTGGGCACACTAGTGGTGCAAAAGAAATTGTGCAGGGGGAAAGTCTATAGGCAGGCTAGACACAAAGTGATAAGATGGACTGATGTCCAAACGCGGTGTACAGCTGGACAGTTCCACCATACGTGGAGCAAAGTTCCTGTTTCAGATTGGCATCTCCAGCAAGTGTTTTGGACCGTTGGAAAGAAAGTATTATTATTATTATACAGGATTTATATGGCGCCAACAGTTTGCTCAGCGCTGTACAAAATGAAGGTAGACATTACAGTTACAATACAATTTGGTACAAGAGGAAACAGAAGGCCCTGATCCTGAGAGCTTACAATCTAGGAGGAGGGGTTGAGTGATACAAAAGGTAATAGCTGTGGGGGGAGGAGCTGATGGAGGAAATAAATGGCAGTTTACTAGGTAGAAGCAGGATTGGCTTCTTTTAAGAGAAAGGTTTTCAGGGATCGTCTAAAGGTGGATAGATTAGGAGACAACCGGGCAGACTGGGGTAGAGAGTTTCATAGGATGGGAGAAGTTCGGGAGAAGTCCTGGAGGTGAGCATGGGAGGAGATGACACGGGAACTAGAGAGCAGAAGGTCTTGGGAGGATCGAAGAGAGCGGTTTGGTTGATATTTTGAGACCAGGTTGGTGATGTAGCTGGGGGGCAGAGTTGTGGATGGCTTTGTAAGTTGTTGTTAGTATTTTGAATTTTATTTGTTGAGCAAGTGGAAGCCAGTGGAGGGATTGGCAGAGAGGGGTGGAAGACACTGACTGGAGGCCAGTGGAGGGATTGGCAGAGAGGGGTGGAGGACACTGAATGGAGGCCAGTGGAGGGATTGGCAGAGAGGGGTGGAAGACACTGATTGGAGGCCAGTGGAGGGATTGGCAGAGAGGGGTGGAGGACACTGAATGGAGGGATTGGCAGAGGGGGGTGGAGGACACTGAGTGGAGGCCAGTGGAGGGAATGACAGAGAGGAGTGGAGGACACTGAATGGAGGCCAGTGGAGGGATTGGCAGAGAGGGGTGGAGGACACTGAATGGAGGCCAGTGGAGGGATTGGCAGAGAGGGGTGGAGGACACTGAGTGGAGGCCAGTGGAGGGATTGGCAGAGGGAGGTGGAGGACACTGGAGGGAATGACAGAGAGGGGTGGAGGACACTGAGTGGAGGCCAGTGGAGGGATTGGCAGAGAGGGGTGGAAGACACTGACTG
Source organism: Staurois parvus (assembly GCF_062004578.1). Classification (NCBI taxonomy): domain Eukaryota; kingdom Metazoa; phylum Chordata; class Amphibia; order Anura; family Ranidae; genus Staurois; species Staurois parvus. The sequence continues at coordinate 193,043 of NW_028319640.1, forward strand.
GAGGCCAGTGGAGGGATTGGCAGAGAGGGGTGGAGGACACTGAATGGAGGCCAGTGGAGGGATTGGCAGAGAGGGGTGGAAGACACTGATTGGAGGCCAGTGGAGGGATTGGCAGAGAGGGGTGGAGGACACTGAATGGAGGGATTGGCAGAGGGGGATGGAGGACACTGAGTGGAGGCCAGTGGAGGGAATGACAGAGAGGAGTGGAGGACACTGAATGGAGGCCAGTGGAGGGATTGGCAGAGAGGGGTGGAGGACACTGAATGGAGGCCAGTGGAGGGATTGGCAGAGAGGGGTGGAGGACACTGAGTGGAGGCCAGTGGAGGGATTGGCAGAGGGAGGTGGAGGACACTGGAGGGAATGACAGAGAGGGGTGGAGGACACTGAGTGGAGGCCAGTGGAGGGATTGGCAGGGAGGGGTGGAGGACACTAAATGGAGGCCAGTGGAGGGATTGGCAGAGAGGGGTGGAGGACACTGAGTGGAGGCCAGTGGAGGGATTGGCAGAGAGGGGTGGAGGACACTGAATGGAGGCCAGTGGAGGGATTGGCAGAGAGGGGTGGAAGACACTGAGTGGAGGCCAGTGGAGGGATTGGCAGAGAGGGGTGGAGGACACTGAATGGAGGCCAGTGGAGGGATTGACAGAGAGGGGTGGAGGACACTGAACACGTGACAAGGTGGATGAGCCTGGCAGGAGTATTCATGATGGACTGGATGGGGATAGCCTATATAAAGGTAAGCCAATTATGCACCACCGTTGAGTTCAAAAGGGGTACGTGGTCCTAAGGGTCCGGGGTCTCTCATGGAATTGAGAAGGTGACAAGTATGAAAGTATGCCCACAAGGAGTCAGTCCGTTCAGGAGATGTTGGTAGAGATAACCGATCCAAAAACCAGGCTCTGTCAAAGAAATGTAAGGCCTGCACATGTGGTTCGGACCAACTTTTTAGAAGGAATTTCCCATCTAAGTCAAGTAGAATATTGGAATTGTAGTGCAGCGATGGCAGGGACCCTTCTTTGAGGAGATAGAAAAGGTGGTACAATCCACATGAAAGGTAGTAAGACTAGGATCTACAGTATCAGAGGATGAGATGATAGTATCTTTGAATCTGGTGGTTTCAGGATCCAAGGAAGAGCCAGTAATGGGATGGAAGAAAAGCCTGCTCCAACGATATCCAGGTTTTTAATTGCAGTACGAGTGGAACGATCCACACATCTAGTCAAAATGCAGGCCCAATAATATTTTCTCAGATCTGGGAGATTGAGACCCCCTCTATGTTTGGGGAGAGTTAAAAAAGAAGTGTGGGTGTAGCCCATTGAAATGTTATTAATTGCAGTACATTAAAATGGACAATAGATAGTTGTCTGCCATTCAGGGTCACCTACATGGACAGAACAGCCCTCTTGTATGCTGTATAGCAGGACTCAGCTGGTGAGCAGGACAGTCAGGGACTACATTTCCCAAGAGAGGTAGCGGGTGGGTGGGGGCATATAAATATCTAAGCCCGGGAGATTGGCCAGGAGAGTGCGGGGAGAGACTGAAAGAGAAGGAGGTGTACCGACAGCTGAAGTGCTGCACTAGGCCACGGAGCCTGAATTGGAGAGAGAGGAAGAGCAGAAAGAGCCTACTGACCACCCGGTCTGCCACACTGACCAGCAGACCAATCTGACAGCTGGAGACCAGATTGGACACCGAGTCTGAGTGGGAGAGTCCATGGACTGACCCCGTCTGCAAAGAGAGACTGCTACTATCTGCTGGACTACTTAATCAGGTGTGAGAGACCCATGCACCCCCTAACCAAGTGAATACTGACAGTTTGCCACCTCGGCTATCTACCTACACATAGTTGTGAACATTACATATAATGGCTTCAGTTTGTGGCCTAGTTCTCCCAGCCGCCATCGTTGAGATGCGTTTACACTGACGCTTCTTGTACAAGCTGATTGCAGGACATACATTTGGCTCACAATTACCCAGAGTGGTTATATTTGCTGCACGTGTCAATGTCATTTGGTTCTTTTTTTAGCAAGTTACCTTTAATTGCAATATAAACTTCCGTTTGGTTTATCCTAGCTTGTGTGTGAGTCCATCTTGCAGTTGTGATTCACTTTGGTCACAAGAGCACAGTGGTGTCAGCAGAGGTTGGGCTTTCAAAGAGAGGTTCAGATTGGCAGGAAACCCAAAACAATTACTAAGCTACCCCCTAAGGAGGTAGTGCTACATGTGGGGGCTCGTCCGGGATCTCTCTGTCTAGAGACCCCTGTGTCCAGCAAAGCTTTAGTGTATACTCCCTCTACTTGGATGGAGACCACTGGAGATGGGCCTACTAATTTATCTGGCAGTCTCTTGGGTTGAGGCTTGGCACTTCTGATGCGAGCTTTCCCAAGTTTGGTTGCTCACTTCCGGAGAGTCGGTTGTGGGAACTACAGACGTTTTTAGTTGGGAACTTTACATGTCAGAACTGCAGAATAGCAGGCAGCTACCCAGTGTGCAGAAAGAAGGTGTCTGTAAGAGAGTCGACCTGAGTTGTGGAAGGTGTGAGAGGAGGAGGGAGGGGGAAGAGGGGAGGAGGAGAAGAGCAGAGCCAACATCAACCAAACGCAGGAGGTGGATCCAGACAAGATTGTCAGCATAAGAATCCAGAGAAGACTGTAACCCCTCCCACAGGTACTTACCTTGATTTTAACAGAAAGGGTGCACTTCTCAGAGGGCTGCAACAATTTTTTTTATGTATTAGCAGCTCACAGGGAATAGGATAAAGCTAAAAAAAAAAAAAAAGGAAACCCATACTTGTCTTTTAATTGTTGAGAGTTAAGTCTGTGAGATTTGCCACACCAAAGAAACATGAGCATCATAGTCTTTAACCCCCCTGGCGGTATTCCTGAGTGTAGCTCGGGGCAAAATTTGAGTACCAAAAGCGGTAACACCCTCCCCTCCCCGAGCTACACTCGGGCTTACCATGCGGCGCTGCTCAGGGAGTCCCTGCAGCACTTACCTTGTCCTTCGCTCCCGTGATGCGTCCCCTGCAGCGTCCCCGGCCATCTCCTCCGGCCGATGCCGGCATCCGGCTCCTATGTTCCGGTTCCTGTGACGTCAAGACGTACGGGCGCCGGAACTGGCGGCAAATTTGAAATTTTTAAAAAATGTCATTTTTTAAAAAATGATTATCACACAGTAAAACATTCCTGTATCAAACCATTTCACATACATTGTGTCCCGAGTGCTTTGTCCGGCGCCCTGCCTGCATTTTTACCGCCCTTTCTGCCTGGAAACTGAGAAACGTCCATGGCGTCCAAAAAGCGTCCCTTTAGGTCAGACGCGGTTTTAGACCGGCTAGAGAACAGCGATAGTAAATCAGAACCACTTGCAGAATTGAGTGATAATGATTGGTGGGGGAAATTCCTCATCAGACACTGAAAACGATTCTGCGACTTTGCTCAGCGATGTGCGAACTTGCCTCTGTATATCAAATTTCAGTGTTTTTGGTTTGATTATATTATTGAATTACATTTATTATTATTATATTATTATTTTTTATGATTATTTATTAAATTATAATTTATGATTTCGTGTTTCAAGTTTTATCCTCCCCGGGATGGTTACTAGACTCTTGTCTGGACAGATTTCAGGGAGTTATTCCTAAAAATTACAGCCGACAATAAAAACTACATATTTCTATGCAAAAAAAATGTACCGCTTTCAGCACAAAAAATCTGAAATAATCAGACCGCCGAGGAGGTTAGGGAAGAGAAGAGAAGAGAAGAATGCTGTCTGAACTCTAACTGGTATTGTTTGCATAACATACAGCAGACGTGGCAGAACATTCATTTTCAGGATTGCGGCTCTGCCAAACCAGGAGTAATAGGATTTGTCCCATGTCTTGAGATCTTGAGCGATGGGGGAAAGCAGAGGCTGATAATCAAGAGCATACAAGCTTGACAGTTTTGTGGAAATCTGTATTCCCAAATACCTCCCACCAGGTGAGCGGGAATCGTCTCTTGCATTGTTCGACCTCCGATATGTTTTTTTGTGCTGTAATATCGGCAGTTAAGGTTACCCATTATAATGGTGGGCTATACAAGATGAGCTGGAGGGCAGAAGGCGGAGGTCAAATGTCAGGCCATAAAGACCTATCAATGCAAAAGTGTAATTAGGGCTTGGGTCACTGGACACTTGATAGCTAAGATGGGCTTCTGTGATTTGCTGTCACCACAGGCTCCCCTTAGGTGTCTAGTGCCCCCTGTACACCACACCAACAGGTAGCAGAAGTAGAACTCATTGGCAGTACCATCCCAACACTGAAAGGGCAGGCTGACCCCACACAAAACACTTATTTCAAGCTTGATATCCCTTCATATGTGTGGAAAAAAAACTTTAGATTTCAGCAGTGCTAAACCACAGAAAGAAGGTGTTGTTTCCATCAGTGCTAGATCACTCTGTGGGAAATGTTCTGGAGTCCAGAAGTGCTAAGTTATTGTGTGAGAAAGGGTTTGGGTTCCAACAGTGTTAGATGACTCTGTTGGAGGAAGTCTGGATTCTGTCAGTGCTATATCACAGTGTTGGAGAAGGTCTGGATTCCGTCAGTGCTATATCACAGCGTTGGAGAAGGTCTGGATTCCGTCAGTGCTATATCACAGCGTTGGAGAAGGTCTGGATTCCGTCAGTGCTATATCACAGTGTTGGAGAAGGTCTGGATTCCGTCAGTGCTATATCACAGTGTTGGAGAAGGTCTGGATTCCGTCAGTGCTATATCACAGCGTTGGAGAAGGTCTGGATTCCGTCAGTGCTATATCACAGCGTTGGAGAAGGTCTGGATTCCGTCAGTGCTATATCACAGCGTTGGAGAAGGTCTGGATTCCGTCAGTGCTATATCACAGCGTTGGAGAAGGTCTGGATTCCGTAAGTGCTATATCACAGCGTTGGAGAAGGTCTGGATTCCGTCAGTGCTATATCACAGCGTTGGAGAAGGTCTGGATTCCGTCAGTGCTATATCACAGCGTTGGAGAAGGTCTGGATTCCGTCAGTGCTATATCACAGCGTTGGAGAAGGTCTGGATTCCGTCAGTGCTATATCACAGCGTTGGAGAAGGTCTGGATTCCGTCAGTGCTATATCACAGCGTTGGAGAAGGTCTGGATTCCGTCAGTGCTATATCACAGCGTTGGAGAAGGTCTGGATTCCGTCAGTGCTATATCACAGCGTTGGAGAAGGTCTGGATTCCGTCAGTGCTATATCACAGCGTTGGAGAAGGTCTGGATTCCGTCAGTGCTATATCACAGCGTTGGAGAAGGTCTGGATTCCGTCAGTGCTATATCACAGCGTTGGAGAAGGTCTGGATTCCGTCAGTGCTATATCACAGCGTTGGAGAAGGTCTGGATTCCGTCAGTGCTATATCACAGCGTTGGAGAAGGTCTGGATTCCGTCAGTGCTATATCACAGCGTTGGAGAAGGTCTGGATTCCGTCAGTGCTATATCACAGCGTTGGAGAAGGTCTGGATTCCGTCAGTGCTATATCACAGCGTTGGAGAAGGTCTGGATTCCGTCAGTGCTATATCACAGCGTTGGAGAAGGTCTGGATTCCGTCAGTGCTATATCACAGCGTTGGAGAAGGTCTGGATTCCGTCAGTGCTATATCACAGCGTTGGAGAAGGTCTGGATTCCGTCAGTGCTATATCACAGCGTTGGAGAAGGTCTGGATTCCGTCAGTGCTATATCACAGTGTTGGAGAAGGTCTGGATTCCGTCAGTGCTATATCACAGTGTTGGAGAAGGTCTGGATTCCGTCAGTGCTATATCACAGTGTTGGAGAAGGTCTGGATTCCGTCAGTGCTATATCACAGTGTTGGAGAAGGTCTGGATTCCGTCAGTGCTATATCACAGTGTTGGAGAAGGTCTGGATTCTGTCAGTGCTATATCACAGTGTTGGAGAAGGTCTGGATTCTGTCAGTGCTATATCACAGTGTTGGAGAAGGTCTGGATTCCGTCAGTGCTATATCACAGTGTTGGAGAAGGTCTGGATTCTGTCAGTGCTATATCACAGCGTTGGAGAAGGTCTGGATTCCGTCAGTGCTATATCACAGCGTTGGAGAAGGTCTGGATTCCGTCAGTGCTATATCACAGCGTTGGAGAAGGTCTGGATTCCGTCAGTGCTATATCACAGCGTTGGAGAAGGTCTGGATTCCGTCAGTGCTATATCACAGCGTTGGAGAAGGTCTGGATTCCTTCAGTGCTATATCACAGCGTTGGAGAAGGTCTGGATTCTGTCAGTGCTATATCACAGTGTTGGAGAAGGTCTGGATTCCGTCAGTGCTATATCACAGTGTTGGAGAAGGTCTGGAATCCGTCAGTGCTGTATCACAGTGTTGGAGAAGGTCTGGATTCCGTCAGTGCTATATCACAGTGTTGGATGAGGTCTGGATTCCGTCAGTGCTATATCACAGCGTTGGAGAAAGTCTGGATTCCGTCAGTGCTATATCACAGCGTTGGAGAAGGTCTGGATTCCGTCAGTGCTATATCACAGCGTTGGAGAAGGTCTGGATTCCGTCAGTGCTATATCACAGCGTTGGAGAAGGTCTGGATTCCGTCAGTGCTATATCACAGTGTTGGAGAAGGTCTGGATTCCGTCAGAGCCATATTACAATGTGGGTGAAGGTCTGGATTCCGTCAGTGCTATATCACAGTGTTGGAGAAGGTCTGGATTCCGTCAGTGCTATATCACAGTGTTGGAGAAGGTCTGGATTCCATCAGAGCCATATTACAATGTGGGTGAAGGTCTGGATTCCGTCAGTGCTATATCACAGCGTTGGAGAAGGTCTGGATTCCGTCAGTGCTATATCACAGCGTTGGAGAAGGTCTGGATTCCGTCAGTGCTATATCACAGTGTTGGAGAAGGTCTGGATTCCGTCAGTGCTATATCACAGTGTTGGAGAAGGTCTGGATTCCGTCAGTGCTATATCACAGTGTTGGAGAAGGTCTGGATTCCATCAGAGCCATATTACAATGTGGGTGAAGGTCTGGATTCCGTCAGTGCTATATCACAGTGTTGGAGAAGGTCTGGATTCCGTCAGTGCTATATCACAGTGTTGGAGAAGGTCTGGATTCTGTCAGTGCTATATCACAGTGTTGAAGAAGGTCTGGATTCCAAAAGAGCTGTATTACAATGTGGGTGAAGGTGGTCTGATTCTAACAGTGCTGTATCCCATTTTGGAGGAAGGTTTGGACTCCAACTGTGCTAAATTACAATGTGGGAGAAGGTCTGCATTTAAACAGTGCTGGGAAAAGGATCTGGATTCCAACAGTGCTATATCACTTTATGGGAGAAGATCTGGATTCCAACAGAGATACCTCGTGCTAGACCACTGTGAGGGAGAAGTTCAGGAGTCTGAAAGTGCTAAGTTATTGTGTGAGAAAGGTTTGGATTCCAGCAGTGCTAGATCACAGTGTTGGAGAAGGTCTGGATTCCAACAGTGCTAGACCACTCTGTGGGAGGACGTCTGGGGAGTGTGGGAAGCCTGATATTGCCAATGAAGCTTATAACTCCATCAATGTTATGAAATTTAACAACCTCCAAAATGGTCTCTTGAAGAGCCCACAACTCTGGTCTTCCTACAGTCAGTCCAAAGCAGCTACACTTCTACAGTCATGGCCGAAATTGTTGGCACCCTTGATATTTCTCCAGGAAATCATGTATTTCTCACGAAACGTATTGCATTAACACATGTTTTGCTATACACATGTTTATTCCCTTTGTGTGTATTGGGACAAAACAAAAAAAGGGAGGAAAGAAAGCAAATTCGACATAATGTCACACAAACCTCCAAAAATGGGCTGGACAAAAGTATTGGCACCCTTTCACAACTGCGGATAAATAAGAATGTTACAAGCATGTGATGCTCCTGTAAACTCACCTGGGGCAAGTAACAGGTGTGGGCAATATAGAAATCACACCTGAAAGCAGATAAAAAGGAGAGACGTTCACTTAACCTTTGCATTGTGTGTCTGTCTGTGCCACACTAAGCATGGACAACAGAAAGAGGAGACGAGAACTGTCTGAGGACCTGAGAACCAAAATTGTGGCAAAATATCAACAATCTCAAGGTTACAAGTCCATCTCCAGAGAACTAGATTTGCCTTTGTCCACAGTGCGCAACATTATCAAGAAGTTTGCAACCCATGGCACTGTAGCTAATCTCCCTGGTCGTGGACGGATGAGGAAAATTGATGAAAGATTGCAACGCAGAATAGTCCGGATGGTGGATAAGCAGCCCCAAACATGTTCCAAAGACATTCAAGCTGTCCTGCAGGCTCAGGGAGCATCAGTGTCAGCGCGAACTATCCGTCGACATTTAAATGAAATGAAACGCTATGGCAGGAGACCCAGGAGGACCCCACTGCTGACACAGAGACATAAAAAAGCAAGACTACAGTTTGCCAAAATGTACTTGAGTAAGCCAAAAGCCTTCTGGGAAAACGTCTTGTGGACAGATGAGACCAAGATAGAGCTTTTCGGTAAAGCACATCATTCTACTGTTTACCGAAAACGGAATGAGGCCTACAAAGAACAAAACACAGTACCTACGGTAAAATATGGTGGAGGTTCAATGATGTTTTGGGGTTGTTTTGCTGCCTCTGGCACTGGGTGCCTTGACTGTGTGCAAGGCATCATGAAATCTGAGGATTACCAAAGGATTTTGGGTCGCACTGTAGGGCCCAGTGTCAGAAAGCTGGGTTTGCGTCCAAGATCCTGGGTCTTCCAGCAGGACAATGACCCCAAACATACGTCAAAAAGCACTCAGAAATGGATGGCAAAGAAGCGCTGGAGAGTTCTGAAGTGGCCAGCAATGAGCCCAGATCTAAATCCCATTGACACCTGTGGAGAGATCTTAAAATTGCTGTTGGGAAAAGGTGTCCTTCCAATAAGAGAGACCTGGAGCTGTTTGCAAAGGAAGAGTGGTCCAAAATTCCGGGTGAGAGGTGTCAGAAGCTTATTGATGGTTATAGGAAGCGACTGATTTCAGTTATGTTTTCCAAAGGGTGTGCAACCAAATATTAAGTTAAGGGTGCCAATACTTTTGTCCAGCCCATTTTTGGGGTTTTGTGTGACATTATGTCATATTTGCTTTTCTGCCTCTGTTTTATATTTGTTCCAATACATACAAAGGGAATAAACATGTGTATAGCAAAACATGTGTTAATGCAATACCTTTTTTGTGTGAAATACTTGATTTTCAGGAAAAATATCAAGGGTGCCAACAATTTCGGCCATGACTGTATAAGTTCTGCCCTGTTCTTGTGGTGACCTTGGATCTGGTTGTTTTAGGGTTTCTCAAAATCTTGGTGTCTTTTGTATCGGTTCAGGTTGCTTTCATTGATGAAGACAATCCAAGACAGAGGTCCTTAACGCTGATACTTACTTTGGGGTTTAGAAGTGCCAAAGAAAAAGGTATTAAAAATAAAGAAGCTCAAATTGAATAACTAAATCATTTTCTTTTTACATTTAATGAAACAAGACAACCTGTTTTGAAGAACCCATTTTTTTTGGTAATATACAGTTTCCTGCAAAGAGTCTTGTTTCTGATAAGTACTCTGTGTAATTTGTTCTTTCATAATGCATTGAAAAAGGGTACATTGAGTCCACAGAACCGCGTTCACTTGTTTCATGAAGTTCAGGTAAAAGAATCACATCTGGACCTCTTCCTTTCCCAATATCTTTGATATGGAGCTCCTAAACCCTGACTAGCTTTCCTGCCCTCTTCCCTGACGTTTCCATCAAAAATCAATAACACAACTATCAGTCCCTCCCCTTATGTCAAGGTACTCGGTGTAATCCTAGACTCTGACCTGTCCTTTCAACCCCAAATCCAATCACTGTCAAAAGATTGTAGACTTCACCTCGGTAACGTCTCTAAAACTTGCCCCTTTTTAACCAATGAAACCTCCAAGCTACTCATTGACTCCCTTGTTATCTTTTGTCTTGACTATTGCAGCTCCCTCAGGGGCTGACTGACAACTCATGGGGCCCCCCGGGCAATAGGGGATGTCCTCGCCCACACTCAAAAAAAGCCTATAAAAAGGTACCAGGGACATTTCATGGGGCCCCCTACTGACCCCGGGCCCTCGGGCAGTGCCCGAGTGCTTGATTGGTCAGTCCGCCCCTGTTCACAACTTTGCCCCAAGCTTCATCACCATTATTGATCAAACTATCACCAAAACCGTCCTCTATGCTCCTCCCAGGTCCTCCTGCTCTCTAGTTCCCTAGTCTCCCTCTCCTATGCTCACCTCCAGGACTTCTTCAGAGCCTCTTCCATCCTCCGGAACTCTCTACCTCAGGTGTTGGCTGATTGCAGGAGTGAGCTTCTGGCTGCTGAGAGCACCCGCTGGTCAGCCCTGGTACTGCAGCCCACACGGCAGGTGAGTCCCACCACCAGTGCTGAGTCCATTCCTGACACTGGCCATAGACGGTACGGTTTTCTTTCCTGCAAGAAAGAAAATTGCTTGATTCCCCCATCAACACTGACACCTCCCGTGGAGTCGTGTTCTCCTGGCAGGGGTGGGTTGAGCCGTCCTTGCGGGGAGAACACAGTGATTACTACTAGTGGCTATAATAACCACTAGCAATAATCGCATGTTAAACCCGACAGGCTGGTCGTACCCAAGTTGATCGATTGATCAACTTGGGAACATTCAGCCTGTCCATACATGGTGTGACTCTCAGCCGATCCCTGCTGAACCAGCCAAGATTCCAACCATCTATGGCCAGATTTAGGTGATCCCTAAAAACTCATCTCTTCAGGAAGCTTATCTCACCTTCACCTAACAACTGAACTTTAGTTTTTCCATCAGTTCTTCTCTCGCACCTTTTGTACCACTTGCCCCTCCCTATTAGATGGTCACCTATTATGAGCAGAGCCCTCCAAACCCTCGTATTGTATTATCAAAAAGGGCTTTATTCCGGGTAATGAAATCCACTAGATGGGAAAGAATGCCGCATCCCTAATGTCAACATACAGTATAATACATCATAATGTACAGCAGCATCTCTCAACCAGGGTGCCCAGGCACCCCGGGGTGTCATGAGGTTTCTTCAGGGGTGCCTTGGCAAAGTGTCTAAAAATTGCCCAAAACTTGTATACAAGCCGGCCTTTTAGTTACACAAAGCCACAGGTCTTCATTGTGTGCCATTACGACCCTCTAGCCGCCGGCGTCCTGACAACCAATGACATCATCAGTTGATAAGGAGGATGTCAGCTGCCTGCACAGCATCCTAGCTTGCCCCTCCCCCGCCCCTCTCCATCAGCGCTGGGATCACATTAGCTCAGTGATGGAGGAAAACTGAGAAGAGAAATATTGGAATATTAGTCAGTGCCGGGGTGCAGAAGTGTATTTACTATGAAAGAATAAATCACCTCCAACGTTGGGGGTCCTACATGTGTGGGTGTCGCTGCGGTATATAAAACTATTCAAAATTTTTTTCACATTTTAGAATGGGGGGCCTCGGGACTGTCCATAATGCTAAAGGGGGCCTCGGGACTATCCATAATGCTAAAGGGGTCCTCAAGACTGTCCATAATTCTAAAGGGGTCCTCGGGACTGTCCATAATTCTAAAGGGGGCCTCAGGACTGTCCATAATTCTAAAGGGGGCCTCAGGACTGTCCATAATTCTAAAGGGGGCCTCGGGACACATAATGCTAAAGGGGGCCTCGGGACTGTCCATAATGCTAAAGGGGGCCTCGGGACTGTCCATAATGCTAAAGGGGGCCTCGGGACTGTCCATAATTCTAAAGGGGGCCTCGGGACTGTCCATAATGCTAAAGGGGGCCTCGGGACTGTCCATAATTCTAAAGGGGGCCTCGGGACTGTCCATAATTCTAAAGGGGTCCTCGGGACTGTCCATAATTCTAAAGGGGGCCTCGGGACTGTCCATAATGCTAAAGGGGGCCTCGGGACTGTCCATAATTCTAAAGGGGGCCTCGGGACTGTCCATAATTCTAAAGGGGGCCTCGGGACTGTCCATAATTCTAAAGGGGTCCTCAGGACTGTCTATAATTCTAAAGGGGTCCTCAGGACTGTCCATAATTCTAAAGGGGTCCTCGGGACTGTCCATAATTCTAAAGGGGGCCTCGGGACTGTCCATAATTCTAAAGGGGGCCTCGGGACTGTCCATAATTCTAAAGGGGTCCTCGGGACTGTCCATAATTCTAAAGGGGGCCTCGGGACTGTCCATAATTCTAAAGGGGGCCTCGGGACTGTCCATAATTCTAAAGGGGTCCTCGGGACTGTCCATAATTCTAAAGGGGTCCTCGGGACTGTCCATAATGCTAAAGGGGTCCTCGGGACTGTCCATAATTCTAAAGGGGGCCTCGGGACTGTCCATAATTCTAAAGGGTGCCTCGGGACTGTCCATAATTCTAAAGGGGTCCTCAGGACTGTCCATAATTCTAAAGGGGGCCTCGGGACTGTCCATAATTCTAAAGGGGGCCTCGGGACTGTCCATAATTCTAAAGGGGTCCTCGGGACTGTCCATAATTCTAAAGGTGGCCTAGGGACTGTCCATAATTCTAAAGGGTGCCTCGGGACTGTCCATAATTCTAAAGGGGGCCTCGGGACTGTCCATAATTCTAAAGGGGGCCTCGGGACTGTCCATAATTCTAAAGGGGGCCTCGGGACTGTCCATAATTCTAAAGGGGTCCTCGGGACTGTCCATAATTCTAAAGGGGTCCTCGGGACTGTCCATAATTCTAAAGGGGGCCTCGGGACTGTCCATAATTCTAAAGGGGGCCTCAGGACTGTCCATAATTCTAAAGGGGGCCTCGGGACTGTCCATAATTCTAAAGGGTGCCTCGGGACTGTCCATAATTCTAAAGGGGGCCTCGGGACTGTCCATAATTCTAAAGGGGGCCTCGGGACTGTCCATAATTCTAAAGGGTGCCTCGGGACTGTCCATAATTCTAAAGGGGTCCTCGGGACTGTCCATAATTCTAAAGGGGTCCTCGGGACTGTCCATAATTCTAAAGGGGTCCTCAGGACTGTCCATAATTCTAAAGGGGTCCTCAGGACTGTCCATAATTCTAAAGGGGGCCTCGGGACTGTCCATAATTCTAAAGGGTGCCTTGACGGAAAAAAGTTTGAGAAACTCTGATGTACAGTACACACAGTATAACATTTTGCCAGAATTTGGTGCAATAAAGATTTATTTTGTGTCATTTTTCTTTTCTGTTTTTTATTTGTATTATTTTTTTTTCTCTTCTCAAGTCTTACAAATCAAAGAGAAGTCAGTTATTCACAGTACCTATACATTACATTGTCTTGTGTTTTTCCCGGCGTTCCCCTTTAAGGCATTATTCTTGCTTGAATATCAAAATTATCACAACATCATAGTTAATGTGTTTTTTCAAGCCTAAAAAATTATATTTTCGAGTGTTTCCACGCGGTATTCATCCATCACACGGCGCGGTTATGACAGTGATGAATAAGACCCCATACATCCCATGGAAGTTATTCTTATTTATGTCAAAGAAGATAAATACACCTCTAAAGAATGTCAATGTTTGCCCTCCAGCCTCCTCCTTCTACATATCAGCTTCTTGGGGGAATTGCTAGAGACACCCCGTTCCCCCCCAACCTAAACACCTAACGCTGCCACTATAATGTACACTGAGAGCAGAGCTGACACGGAGCACAAAGAACAACAAAACAAAAACAATATACACACATATATACATATATATATATACTCACATACATACAATACAGACACACACACATATATATATACAGGAGAAACTCGAAAAATGAGAATATGGTGAATCATTCATTCATTCATTGATTTCAGTGCAGCAACTTAAAAGGTGACACTAATATATGAGACTCATTCCATGCAAAGCAAGATAGTTCCAGCCGTGATTTGTCATCATTGTGATGATTATGGCTTACAGCTCATGAAAACCCCAAATCCACAATCTCAGAAAATGAGAATATTGTGAAAAGGTGGAATAATCTCGGCTCAAAGTGTCCCACTCTAATCAGCTCATTCAGACATAACACCTGCAAAGGGTTCCTGAGCCTTTAAATGGTCTCTCAGTCTGGTTCAGTAGGAATCCCAATCATGGGAAAGACTGCTGACCTGACACCATCACTGACACCCTCCATAAGGAGGGAAAGCCTCAAAAGGGAATTGCAGAAGAAGTTGGATGTTCCCAAAGTGCTGCATCAAAGCACATTAATAGAAAGTTATGTGGAAGGGAAAAGTGTGGAAGAAAAAGGTGCACAAGCAGCAGGGATGACCGCAGCCTGGAGAGGATTGTCAGGAAAAGGACATTCAAAAGTGTTGGGGACTTTCACAAGGAGTGGACTGAGGCTGGAGTCAGTGCATCAAGAGCCACCACACACAGACGGATCCTGGACATGGGCTTCAAATGTTGTATTCCTCTTGTCAAGCCGCTCCTGAACAACAAACGTCAGAAGCGTCTTACCTGGGCTAAAGAAAAACAGACCTGGTCTGCTGCTCAGTGGTCCAAAGTCCTCTTTTCTGATGAGAGCAACTTTTGCATCTCATTTGGAAAGCAAGGACCCCGAGTATGGAGGAAGAATGGAGAGGCCCAAAGACCCCGAGCATGGAGGAAGAATGGAGAGGCCCAAGGACCCCGAGTATGGAGGAAGAATGGAGAGGCCCAAGGACCCCGAGTATGGAGGAAGAATGGAGAGGCCCAAGGACCCCGAGTATGGAGGAAGAATGGAGAGGCCCAAGGACCCAGAGTATGGAGGAAGAATGGAGAGGCCCAAGGACCCCGAGTATGGAGGAAGAATGGAGAGGCCCAAGGACCCCGAGTATGGAGGAAGAATGGAGAGGCCCAAGGACCCCGAGTATAAAGGAAGAATGGAGAGGCCCAAGGACCCAGAGTATGGAGGAAGAATGGAGAGGCCCAAGGACCCAGAGTATGGAGGAAGAATGGAGAGGCCCAAGGACCCCGAGTATAAAGGAAGAATGGAGAGGCCCAAGGACCCCGAGTATGGAGGAAGAATGGAGAGGCACAAGGATCCCAAGTATGGAGGAAGAATGGAGAGGCACAAGGACCCCGAGTATGGAGAAAGAATGGAGAGGCACAAGGACCCAGAGTATGGAGGAAGAATGGAGAGGCACAAGGACCCCGAGTATGGAGGAAGAATGGAGAGGCACAAGGACCCAGAGTATGGAGGAAGAATGGAGAGGCACAAGGACCCCGAGTATGGAGGAAGAATGGAGAGGCCCAAGGACCCCGAGTACGGAGGAAGAATGGAGAGGCACAAGGACCGCGAGTATGGAGGAAGAATGGAGAGGCACACACTGCAAGATGCTTGAAGTCCAGTGTGAAGTTTCCACAGTCTGTGTTGATTTGGGGAGCCATGTCATCTGCTGGTGTTGGTCCTCTGTGCTTCATTAAGTCCAGGGTCACCGCAGCCGTCTACCAGGAGATTTTGGAGCACTTCATGCTTCCTTCCGCAGACCAGCTTTATGGGGATGCTGATTTCATTTTCCAGCAGGACTTGGCTCCGCCCACACTGCCAAAAGCACCAAAACCTGGTTCAATGACCGTGGGATTACTGTGCTTGATTGGCCAGCAAACTGGCCTGACCTGAACCCCATAGAGAATCTATGGGGCATTGCCAAGAGAAAGATGAGAGACATGAGACCGAACAATGCAGAAGAGCTGAAGGCCGCTATTGAAGCATCCTGGTCTTCCATAACACCTCAGCAGTGCCACAGGCTGATAGCTTCCATGCCACGCCGCATTGAGGCAGTAATTGCTCAAAAAAGCCTATTAAAAAGGTACCAGGGGCATTTCATGGGGCCCCCTACTGACCCCGGGCCCTCGGGCAGTGCCCGAGTTTCCAAATGGTTAGTCCGCCCCTGATACTCACATACACACATATATACACACACATACGTACATACACACAAGGCTTTTTTCTCAGTGAATAGGTGCAGGAACTCACGCCTTCTGATTCACCCTTGGCTCCGCCCCCCTACCCACCTACAAGCACCACTCCTTGGTTCCACCCCCAGCCCACCTCCCAGTACCGTCCCTTTTAGAGCAAGCAGAACCAAGTATAATTTTATGTTTCTAAGTAATTTGTATGGAATTTGTTATTTGATAATGATAAAATCAGTAAAATAGATCCTCTGCAGCCAGCAAATATAGAACCCACCAGCAACAATAGATCCACCACAACAACAATCCCCGCCAGCAATAACAGATTTCCCATCAGCCAACATTAATAAACCTTCCAGCAGCCACAACAATAGACCCCTCCCTCAACAGCAGATGCCTCCCAGCAACAATAGATCCACCCAACAACATTAGATCCATCCCAATGATAACAACCCCCGCCAGCAACAACAGATTTCCCAGCAACCAGCTTCCAATAAATCCTTCAGCAGCCAGCAAAAATAGACCCCTCGCTCAATGGTAGATCCCTCTCAGCAGCAAATGACCCCCTAGAAACATAAGACACCAGTGGCAACAATAGAACCCCCACCAGAGACTATATAACCCCCAACAACAATAGTACCCCATGCAGAAATAGATCCCCTCCAGCAACAATAGTTCCCCCAGCAGCCAGCATCAACAGACCCTCCAGCACACCCCATCATCCCTTGTCATTACATACATTTAGTGCTACGTTCCCACTAAAACAAAATATATAAATATATATATAGGATGTGAATGAGAGAAAAGTTGTCTGGAGCCAAGCCAAGGTTCTACACAGGTAAATAGTACAGTTGGAGATGATGGAGAAGTCAGGAGCCAAGCCAGGGGCATATACAAGTGAGCAATAGGATGTGAATGAAAGAGACATAGTCTGGAGCCAAACCAATGTTATATATAGGTGAGCAATAGGATGTGAATGAGAGAAAAGTTGTCTGGAGCCAAGCCAAGATTCTACACAGGTTAGTAGTACAGTTGGAGATAATGGAGAAGTCAGGAGCCAAGCCAGGGTCACACAACGGTGAGCAATATTAAGTGGATGAAAGAGACATAGCCTGAATCTTTTCCAAGGTCATACTCAGGTGAGCAATTGGATGTGAATGAAAGAGACTTAGTCTGGAACCAGGCCAAGGTCAAACACAGATGAATTGTATAGTTGGACATGATGGAGACTTCAGGAGCCAAGACAGGGTCATATACAGGTGAGTAGTAGTGCTGGAGATGATGGAGAGGTCAGGAGCCAAGCCAGGGTTATACACAGGTGAGCAATAAGATGTGGATGAAAGAGACATAGTCTGGATCTATGCCAAGGTTATATACAGGTGAAATAGGATGTGGATGATAGAGACGTAACATGGAGGCAAGCTGAAGTCATACATACTGTAGGTTAGCAATAGGATGTGAATGAGAGAAATATTATATGGAGCAAAGTAAAGGTTCTACACAGGGGAGTAGTATAATTGTACATGATGGAGAGGTCAGGAGCCAAGCCAGGGTCATATATAGGTGAGTAATAGGATGTGAATGAAAGAGATGTAGTCTAGCATCAAGGTGAGGTCACACACAGAGGAGTAGTAAAGTTGGACATGACAGAGACTTCAGGAGCCAAGCCAAGGTCATACACAGAAGAGGAGTAGTACTGGAGATGACGGAGACTTCAAGAACCAAGCCAGGGTCATATACAGGTGAGATAGGATGTGGATGAGAGAGATGTTGTCTGGAGCCAAGCCAGGTGAGTAGTATAGCTGGAGATGATGGGGAGGTCAGGAGCCAAGCCAGGGTCATACACAGGTGAGTAGTATAGCTGGAGATGATGGGGAGGTCAGGAGCCAAGCCAGGGTCATACACAGGTGAGTAGTATAGCTGGAGATGATGGGGAGGTCAGAAGCCAAGCCAGGGTCATACACAGGTGAATTGTATAGCTGGAGATGATGGGGAAGTAAGGAGCCAAGCCAGGGTCATACACAGGTGAGTAGTATAGCTGGAGATGATAGGGAGGTCAGGAGCCAAGCCAGGGTCATACACAGGTGAGTAGTATAGCTGGAGATGATGGGGAGGTCAGAAGCCAAGCCAGGGTCATACACAGGTGAGTAGTATAGCTGGAGATGATGGGGAAGTAAGGAGCCAAGCCAGGGTCATACACAGGTGAGTAGTATAGCTGGAGATGATGGGGAGGTCAGAAGCCAAGCCAGGGTCATACACTGGAGATGATGGGGAGGTCAGAAGCCAAGCCAGGGTCATACACAGGTAAATTGTATAGCTGGAGATGATGGGGAAGTAAGGAGCCAAGCCAGGGTCATACACTGGAGATGATGGGGAGGTCAGGAGCCATGGGTCACTGGAGACACGGGTCTTCATTTAGTCGAAGTATGATGTTTTTGATCATTTTCTGTGTAAATTAGTGACACCATTCAAGGTCCCTGACTAGTGTCTTCATTATGTAATATAGTTTGCCTTCAGTCAAGGTCCAACCCAACAAACGTCCTTTGCTCTTTGAGGAATCAGTAGGATGTGAAGTGAAAGGAATGGCACCATGAGCAGCGCGGCACCCCTACAGTCCATATGGACTTCGGCACCTTGTCACAGATATCTGCACCCAGCAAAAACAGCTTCACTTTAAAGTGTCCATTGAGCACCTCCATACAAGGACTAACTGTACCCAGGGGCGGACAGACCATTTGGAAACTCGGGCACTGCCCGAGGGCCCGGTGTCAGTAGGGGGCCCCATGAGATGCCCCTGGTACCTTTTTCATAGGTTTTTTTGAGTGTGGGCAAGGACACAGGGGCCCCATGATGCCCTATTGCCTGGGGGCCCCATGAGTTGTCAGTCCGCCCCTGATTGTAATCCTCCCCAATGGCATCATTCACCTCCATCCGGCTGAAATGTGAAGTACAGACCTTGGCAAAGTAAAGTTTGCTATTCCATTTGAAAAGGTGTGTCAAGCACTTCACCGCGGGCCGTATCAGCATCATGGTTGCCCTCAAAGGGCCGGTTGTATCTGTAAGACTAGATGTCCAGCGCACCCCCCCCCCATTACATCAGATGTCAAGAATCCCACACCGTCACTTTGCGTGGGGGGCCCATGGAACACAGCTCACTTTGGAGGGGTGGGGAGACCCCTGTCTCAGCTCCCCATATCCCTCTTATGTGTAAGTCACCCTGTGCCTGTTAGGGGTACAGGGGGATCTGTCCTAATATTGGGGGGGCTTTGTCTCAGACTGTGTAGACATGTTTAGGAGATAGGGTGGGGGGTTATTGATTGGTTAATTCCATGTGGCTGCATCACATTGTTCTATTGTGTGTCTGGCTTGGGAGCAGGGGTGGACTGACCATTCGAGCACTCGGGCACTGCCCGAGGGCCCAGGGTCAGTAGGGGGCCCCATGAAATGCCCCTGGTACCTTTTATAGGCTTTTTTTGGGTGTGCTTTGAGTGTTGGCAAGGACACAGGGGCCCCATAATCCCCTATTGCCCGAGGGCCCCAAGAGCTGTTAGTCCGCCCCTGCTTGGGAGCAAACTATTATGGGATGTATGTGTTTATGTGTATT
The DNA here is from genome assembly GCF_062004578.1 of Staurois parvus. Taxonomy (NCBI): domain Eukaryota; kingdom Metazoa; phylum Chordata; class Amphibia; order Anura; family Ranidae; genus Staurois; species Staurois parvus. The sequence goes on from NW_028319640.1 coordinate 212,550, forward strand.
AGCTTAGTGGGGGGTGTCTCCAGCAGCCCTCCCTCCTGATGGGACTGATGGGACTGTCTGCTGGTGTGAAGTTTGAATACCTGTGTGTCTCTTGTTGCTAAATGTAGATTGCCCCGCCCTGTGTCATTATGCAGGGAGGGGGGGATTGCCCCGCCCTGTGTCATTATGCAGGGAGGGGGGATTGCCCCGCCCTGTGTCATTATGCAGGGAGGGGGGATTGTCCCGTCCTGTGTCATTATGCAGGGAGGGGGGATTGCCCCGTCCTGTGTCATTATGCAGGGAGGGGGGATTGCCCCGCCCTGTGTCATTATGCAGGGAGGGGGGAATGCCCCGCCCTGTGTCATTATGCAGGGAGAGGGATTGCCCCGCCCTGTGTCATTATGTGGGGAGGGGGATTGCCCCGCCCTGTGTCATTATGCAGGGAGGGGGGATTGCCCCGCCTTGTGTCATTATGCAGGGAGGGGGGATTGCCCCGCCGTGTCATTATGCAGGGTGGGGGGATTGCCACGCCCTGAGTCATTATGGAGGGAGGGGGATTGCCCCGCCCTGTGTCATTATGCAGAGAGGGGGGATTGCCACGCCCTGTGTCATTATGCAGGGAGGGGGATTGTCCCGCCCTGTGTCATTATGCAGGGTGGGGGGATTGCCCCGCCCTGAGTCATTATGGAGGGAGGGGGATTGCCCCGCCCTGTGTCATTATGCAGAGAGGGGGGATTGCCACGCCCTGTGTCATTATGCAGGGAGGGGGATTGTCCCGCCCTGTGTCATTATGAAGAGGGGGGGATTGTCCCCTGAGTGTATATATCCTGTATCTGTGTTCAAATAATGTAGTCTACTCTGTTTTTACTTCAACACTGGTGTTGTCTAGTCCTGTATGGTCTCTGTGGTGTCAGTGGTCGGTGTTCGGACAGATTGGTGGCGTCTAGTCTTGTATGGTCTCTGTGGTGTCAGTGGTCGGTGTTCGGACAGATTGGTGTCGTCTAGTCTTGTATGGTCTCTGTGGTGTCAGTGGTCTGTGTTCGGACAGATTGGTGTCGTCTAGTCTTGTATGGTCAGCGGTGGTGTCAGTGGTCGGTGTTCGGACAGATTGGTGTCGTCTAGTCTTGTATGGTCTCTGTGGTGTCAGTGGTCGGTGTTCGGACAGATTGGTGTCGTCTAGTCCTGTATGGTCTCTGTGGTGTCAGTGGTCGGTGTTCGGACAGATTGGTGTCGTCTAGTCCTGTATGGTCTCTGTGGTGTCAGTGGTCGGTGTTCGGACAGATTGGTGTCGTCTAGTCCTGTATGGTCTCTGTGGTGTCAGTGGTCGGTGTTCGGACAGATTGGTGTCGTCTAGTCTTGTATGGTCTCTGTGGTGTCGGTGGTCGGTGTTCGGACAGATTGGTGTCGTCTAGTCTTGTATGGTCAGCGGTGGTGTCAGTGGTCGGTGTTCGGACAGATTGGTGTCGTCTAGTCCTGTATGGTCTCTGTGGTGTCAGTGGTCGGTGTTCGGACAGATTGGTGTCGTCTAGTCCTGTATGGTCTCTGTGGTGTCAGTGGTCGGTGTTCGGACAGATTGGTGTCGTCTAGTCATGTATGGTCTCTGTGGTGTCAGTGGTTGGTGTTCGGACAGATTGGTGTCGTCTAGTCCTGTATGGTCAGCGGTGGTGTCGGTGGTCGGTGTTCGGACAGATTGGTGTCGTCTAGTCCTGTATGGTCTCTGTGGTGTCAGTGGTCGGTGTTCGGACAGATTGGTGTCGTCTAGTCCTGTATGGTCTCTGTGGTGTCGGTGGTCGGTGTTCAGACAGATTGGTGTCGTCTAGTCTTGTATGGTCTCTGTGGTGTCAGTGGTCGGTGTTCAGACAGATTGGTGTCGTCTAGTCTTGTATGGTCTCTGTGGTGTCAGTGGTCGGTGTTCGGACAGATTGGTGTCGTCTAGTCTTGTATGGTCTCTGTGGTGTCAGTGGTCTGTGTTCGGACAGATTGGTGTCGTCTAGTCTTGTATGGTCTCTGTGGTGTCAGTGGTCGGTGTTCGGACAGATTGGTGTAGTCTAGTCTTGTATGGTCAGCGGTAGTGTCAGTGGTCGGTGTTCGGACAGATTGGTGGCGTCTAGTCTTGTATGGTCAGCGGTGGTGTCAGTGGTCGGTGTTCGGACAGATTGGTGTCGTCTAGTCCTGTATGGTCTCTGTGGTGTCAGTGGTCGGTGTTCGGACAGATTGGTGTCGTCTAGTCTTGTATGGTCTCTGTGGTGTCAGTGGTCAGTGTTCGGACAGATTGGTGTCGTCTAGTCTTGTATGGTCTCTGTGGTGTCAGTGGTCGGTGTTCGGACAGATTGGTGTTGTCTAGTCTTGTATGGTCTCTGTGGTGTCAGTGGTCGGTGTTCGGACAGATTGGTGTCGTCTAGTCCTGTATGGTCAGCGGTGGTGTCAGTGGTCGGTGTTCGGACAGATTGGTGTCGTCTAGTCTTGTATGGTCAGCGGTGGTGTCAGTGGTCAGTGTTCGGACAGATTGGTGTCGTCTAGTCTTGTATGGTCAGCGGTGGTGTCAGTGGTCGGTGTTCAGATAGATTGGTGTCGTCTAGTCCTGTATGGTCGGCTGTGGTGTCAGTGGTCGGTGTTCGGACAGATTGGTGTCGTCTAGTCTTGTATGGTCAGCGGTGGTGTCAGTGGTCGGTGTTCGGACAGATTGGTGTCGTCTAGTCTTGTATGGTCAGCGGTGGTGTCTGTGGTCGGTGTTCGGACAGGGAAGCAGGAGTCTAACGGAAGTACTCAAGCGCAGTCTGGGGTCGGTTCCGTTACACTGTGCACCCCCTTTGGGGGCAGAACTGGAAATCAGACAGTGCATGGTCTTGAGAAGGACCAGAGGAGGCGTGGAGTCACCAGAGAATGCTGAATGCTGAGACCAGGGGAAGCAGAGATGAGGGGGAGCTGCAGCTGCACTGAGAGGGGCAGGATCTGGCGGAGGAGTTCTATTCTCCTCTCTTCTGCCGACTGCTGAGACAAGGTGGGGACGGAGACTAGGGGGTACCTGCAGGAGAGGTACAAGGGCCACAAGAAATGGCCTGGAGGGCCGGATTCAGCCCGCAGGCCTTGTGTTTGACACTAGAGATGAGCGAATTATTCAAAAATTCGGTTCGGCTGATTCGCCGAATTCGCGGAATAAATTCGCTTCGAGCCGAATATATTCGCTGTGAATTTAACTTATAAAAGGGTTTCTAGGCTTCAGAGAGCCTTTATATTAGTGCAGAACACTGTACCTTTAATTTAAATGCCCTTGGAGTCTGCTGGGGAAGAGAAATAATACTGACAGTCAGTATGACATGCAGATGAGTGCCGTCCATCTTAGAATCACCGCACACTTCACTCATTTGGGCAGTCACGGGGCCAAAACCAGAGTGTGGAGCCACAGTGTGGCGGTGGAGGCAGCAGCAATGGGAGGCCATACAGCACCCTATGACAAAAATGGAAACCACCAGCAGTGTGAGGAGACCTGAAAGTGGCACATGGCAGAGTGTGGCGATGGAGACAGCAGCAATGGGAGGCCGTACAGGGACCCATGAGAGACTCTGGACCTGGCAGCAGCATGAGGAGGCGGTACAGGGGCCCATGACAGATTACGGGCCTGGCAGCAGCATGAGGAGGCGGTACAGGGGCCCATGACAGATTACGGGCCTGGCAGCAGCATGAGGAGGCGGTACAGGGGCCCATGGCAGATTACGGGCCTGGCAGCAGCATGAGGAGGCGGTACAGGGGCCCATGACAGATTACGGGCCTGGCAGCAGCATGAGGAGGCGGTACAGGGGCCCATGACAGATTACGGGCCTGGCAGCAGCATGAGGAGGCGGTACAGGGGCCCATGACAGATTACGGGCCTGGCAGCAGCATGAGGAGGCGGTACAGGGGCCCATGGCAGATTACGGGCCTGGCAGCAGCATGAGGAGGCGGTACAGGGGCCCATGGCAGAGTGGCGGAGCGTAAGCAGCTAAAATTGAAGGCCATACAGAGGCCTATGTTAAAAAGTCCCCCCAGCAGCAGCGTGGGGAGACGACTATCAAGAGTCCAATGGCAGAGTGGCGGAGCAGAAGCAGCTTCAATTGAAGGCCATACACAGGCCTAGGTTTAAAAGTCCCTCACAGTTAATTCCAATAACAGACTCTACTCCTCCGTGCAATCTAGTTACGAGACCCTGGGCAGGTCTGGGTCCAATTTGTGGTAGAGACTGGTTTTGTTCAGCCATGCTTGAGCGAGTAATAACAGGTCTGTGCTGCCCTTTGGTGTCTGGCTTAATGCGCACAACACTGAACGTCCCAGCGTTTGTCAACGATTTGCCGTTAAGTGATGCAAACCCGCTGAACCACGTTCACGAGGAGCCGGTACAGGGGGCCATGAATCAGTATGGACCTGGCAGCAGCGTGAGCAGACGACAGAGGCACATGGCGCAGGGTGGCGGTGGAGGCAGCAGCAATGGAAGGCCATACAGCACCCTATCACAAAATGGAACCCACCAACAGTGTGAGGAGACCTGAAAGTGGCACATGGCAGAGTGTGGCGATGGAGACAGCAGCAATGGGAGGCCGTACAGGGACCCATGACACACTCTGGACCTGGCAGCAGCAAGAGGAGGCGGTACAGGGGCCCATGGCAGATTACGGGCCTGGCAGCAGCATGAGGAGGCGGTACAGGGGCCCATGGCAGAGTGGCGAAGCGTAAGCAGCTTAAATTGAAGGCCATACAGAGGCCTATGTTAAAAAGTCCCCCCAGCAGCAGTGTGGGGAGACGACTATCAAGAGTCCAATGGCTGAGTGGCGATCCGGGAAGTCAGCGTTGTGATTGCAGATGCAATGCAGAGATTCTATGAGGTGATGCCGTGGGTGCGAAGAAGATCATATACCGTCGTACTTCCATCCATAAGACGGAACAACCTGCGAACCGGGAGCTTTATTGCCCTGACCCGCTGAGCAGCTTCTGGGATACCCAAGAGTTTGGCTTCTGTGGGGAATATGGTTGAAAACTGAAACTTAAAGGCATGTTGACGGAAGGGCACCAGTGTCAGTGCTCCGGAGGGAATATAGCTTCAAAGCTGACACTTAAAGGTATATCGACGGTCAGAGACCACAGGAAGTGGAGCTTGCGTCTTAAATCGACTGAATGTGGCAGACGTGAAACGTCTACGGGCCGTATATGAAATGGGTTGTTCCTCTTTCTGGAATAAGTGTTGGAAATGGCCACTCTTTTTGGTGTGGCGTTTTGTCTATTTAATTCCGATAACGAACTCTACTCCTCCGTGCAATCTAGTTACGAGACCCTGGGCAGGTCTGGGTCCAATTTGTGGTAGAGACTGGTTTTGTTCAGCCATGCTTGAGCGAGTAATAACAGGTCTGTGCTGCCCTTTGGTGTCTGGCTTAATGCGCACAACACTGAACGTCCCAGCGTTTGTCAACGATTTGCCGTTAAGTGATGCAAACCCGCTGAACCACGTTCATGAGGAGCCGGTACAGGGGGCCATGAATCAGTATGGACCTGGCAGCAGCGTGAGGAGACCCGAAAGTGGCACATGGCGCAGGGTGGCGGTGGAGGCAGCAGTATTCGGAAGACATACACAGGCCTAGGTTAAAAAGCAGAAGCCGTCAGCAGCATGAGCAGACGACAGAGGCACATGGCGCAGGGTGGCGGTCAATTCATCAGCTGTCCAGCCAGCGGCCTCAAAGGCGACACATATAGAAAGCAATTCCCGAGGTGTTCAGGGAGCGGCCTTAACGGCTAGGTTATTACTAAATATATTTTTGTGGCCAAACATCGGCCTATAAATAAATGTCTACACAGTGACAAAAAATTATGTCGCCAGACAGCGGCCCCTAAGGCGACAGATATACAAAGCAATTCCCGCGAGCGCACAGGGCCCACAGTGTCTGAGGATGGACGTTGGCGCAGAAAGGCAGAGACCAACTGACTACATAGGTGGTTTTTATAGTACTTTATTTTGGCCTCCCTCTCAGCAGGTGTGAAAAAGGCCACCATTTTGGAACGATAGCGAGGGTCCAACAAGGTGGACAACCAAAAGTCATCCCTCTGTCTGATGGTTATTATTCGGCTGTCGCTACGCAAGCAAGCGAGCATGCTATGGGCCATTTGTGCCAAGGAATGCGAGGGACTCCCTGCCTCCATCTCCACAGCATACTGCCACGGTGCGTCTGGGTCCTCTGTCTCCTCCTCCTCCTCCTCTACCAGATGCTCCTGCTCCTCCACTCCTGTCCGCTGAGTGGAAAAACCACCCATTTCACTCAATAATTCCTGAGCACCAATGTCCTCCTCTACCTCCTCCTCTTCTTCCTGTCCTGCCCCCACAGGGGTCATGTGGCGTTGAGATCTGTGCGCCACGTCTACCGCACCCTGACCAGCCATTGTTAACAGCATTTGTTCCAGGACGTGCAACAGAGGAATGACGTCGTTCATCCCATAGTCCTGCCGACTCACGAATAGCGTGGCCTCCTCAAAGGGCCTGAGCAAGCGGCAGGTGTCACGCATGAGCTGCCAATGGCTGACATCGAAGTTACACAGGGGAGTACCTTTATCCGCTTGTAACATCAGGAAATCGGTGATGGCCTTTCGCTGTTCGTAAAGGCGGTCTACCATGTGTAGGGTTGAATTCCACCTTGTTGCAACGTCGCAGATCAGGCGATGCTGTGGAATTCCGTTCTGCCGCTGCAGCTCAAGGAGGGTGTGCTTTGCGGTGTAGGAATGGCTGAAATGCATGCAAAGTTTACGTGACATTTTAAGGCTGTCTTGCAGTGGGATGGTGGATTTTAGGAACCGCTTGACAACCAGATTGAACACGTGAGCCATGCATGGCGCATGGCACAACCTTCCTTGACGCAGAGCAGACACCATGTTCTTTCCGTTGTCGGTCAACATGGTTCCGATTTTCAGTTTGCGCGGAGACAGCCATCTGTCGATTTCTCTGTTCATTACACTCAGAAGTTCCTCCCCTGTGTGACTACGTTCGCCAAGGCATACCAGGTGCAGCACAGCGTGACACCGTTGCGCCCTGCACATGTGATATGCCGGTCGGGTAATGGGACTTGGCACGGGGGTGGCGGCTGAGGACACGAAGGAAGAAGAGGTGGTAGAGGCGGACATCTTTTCTGGACCAAGGACGTGCAAACGTGGAGGCAAAAGCGGCGTGACCTGTCCAAGTTGCTGGTGCGGCTGTGCCGGCACCACGTTCACCCAGTGGGCCGTAAATGACATGTACTGTCCCTACTCCACACGTCGGCGCTGCCGTGCACTTTGGCAGAGACCGACATGCTCAAAGACTGGCCCACCATCTCTTCTACATGTGAATGCAGGGCTGGCACTGCCTTTTTGGCGAAGAAATGACGGCTTGGTACTCTCCACCGCGGCTCGGCACAAGCCATCATTTCTCGGAAAGGTGCTGAGTCCACCACTTGGAAAGGGAGGGACTGCAGCACCAGCAACTTGGACAGGAGGACGTTCAGCTTTTGCACCGTCGGGTGCGTGCTCGCAAACTGTTGTCTCTTGGAAACGGATTCCAAGAAAGACTGCTGACGGAATCCGTGAAGAGGAGTAGCAGGAGAAGGAGCATCTGAACGAGCGGAAGATGGCAACGAGTGACAACTCCCCTCAGCAGAGGTGTTGGAGCCTTGACTGGCTGATAGAGGGCGATTGACGTCGGGTGACGGAGCAAGTAACGGAGCGGGTGATGGAGCGGGGGCTGGGGCAGGCAGAACCGCCGTATCTTTATCACGGTTTTCCCAGGCCACCGAATGGCAACGCTGCATATGCTGACGCAACGCTGTAGTCCCAACATGGGCCCCCTGGCCACGCTTGACTTTCTGGCCACATAGTCGACATACGGCTACGTTTACTTCCTCGGGCGGCTTGACGAAAAATTGCCACACCGCCGAGTAGGAAACTTTGCCCCCGCTACTCCTCACTGGCTGACTGCTACTTCCTCCGTGCACACCGGCACCACTACTGGCCGTGGTGGTAGGCTGCAGTGGAGCTGGTGCTCTACTCCGTGGCCGTTTGCCTCCACTGACACTGCTGCGACCCTGCTGCCTCCTGGGCAACCCACCGACTGTTTTGCTCACTGGCAAGCTGGCACCCTCTTCTCCTGATGATGCGGAAGCAATAGCCTGATGACGACGAGGCTGCCAAGTGCGATCAGCCTCCTCATCATCAATTAGGGTCTCCGCCTCACTACTAGCCCCCTCGGCTGCGTGTGGGTCAGGAGACAGACCTGTCTCTAGACCGGCTACCGAGCCACTCTCCTCGCCAGTACTTCTTCGCCTGGCTGCTGAAAAGGCGGATGTCTCCCCCCGTTCCTGACCGCCCTCTGTTAGCTCTTCCTCACTGTACAGTGGGGCTGAGCCCACAGCATGCGATACTTCGCTTGGTGAGGGAACACCAAAGGACAGGGGCAGGTAGAGGACACGTGATTTCAGTGGGCTTGCTCCCGGGCCATGCCAACTAACGGTTGTGTCTGACGTACCCACCGACCGTTGGCTGTAGGTGTCAGAGGTGACCTGGGAAGAGGAAGACGTCCGAGCCAACCAATCGATGACGGCAGGGTTGTCGGTGGAGACACGACCGCTGGATGACACCGGGAGCACTGGCCTCTGGCTGCGACTAGTGCTGCCTCGACCCCTTCCTCTGCTGCCACGTCTGCTTGCTCCTGAAACATTGCCTCCTCTGCCACTCCTCTGTGTGTTGTCTGACATACTCTTTAATTCAATAATCACCCCAAAAATAAAACCGGATTTAACTCTTTGAACGTACAATAGTGGTTGTGAAGCAGAAAGTCAGTTTATTGTACACAATCGGTCAATTGCAGCTTGCCGTTGGCTGGAAACTGTACGTTTATGTCACTGGAATGCACTAATCACCCAAAAAATATTACCGCCACCCGGCGTGTAAATGGATTTAACTCTTTGAACGTACAATAGTGGTTGTGAAGCAGAAAGTCAGTTTATTTTGCACAATCGACAAACTGCAGCACCAACTGTGCACGACAGCCACCAAAAAAAAAAAGGGTGTACGTCACTTTAAATTTTCGATTCTTTGATAGCTGTGGCCCTGAGTAACGATTCTGTGGCCCTGAGTAACGATTCTGTGTCCCTGAGTAACGATTCTGTGTCCCTGAGTAACGATTCTGTGGCCCTAAAGTCTCTGTGGCCCTAACTCTGTCCCTTAATACACACAGGTCTGTCTCTCTTGAATGACCGGAGGCTAATGGAGAATTCTAAGATGGCCGCGATTTATAGCTCCACCATTACACAGTGCTGGCTGGCTGCTGATTGGCTAATGCGATCACATGTCATGAATGCATTATGGGTCAGCGCGCCTTGTCTGCGCGCCTTCCCAGAGATCCCCGCCCCATCTTCTCTGTCCATTTTCTCCGTCGCCACACATGTCGCCGCCATTTTTGGGAAAATTCGATTCGTGCATCCGAAGTTTGCTAATCTTCGGATTCGTCGCGAATAGAATTTTTCCAAATCTTCGGAACGAATTCCACTTCGTCATGTTCGATTCGCTCATCTCTAGTGCCGTCACTTGCAGTTGACTCACCTCAAAATTCACATGAGGAATGTGGGCAGATAGTGTTGGACCCGTAGAATCCCACGTGGAGGAAAAATATGTTTTAAAATATCCTTCCCAAATATATTGACATATACTTGAAATACTACAATGTTGGCCTTGTTCAATATATTTAAAAAAAAAAATATATATATATATATACTGTATGTTAAAATGGGTTTTTTTTTAATATATTACAAATAATATGAAAATATTTTTCCAAATATATTTTCTTACAATATATTCTTAAGACTTTTTTTTAACATACAGTATAAAAAAGTCATTTTAAGATATGTTTTTAGATATATTTGTAATTGCATTCCAAAAATGTAGATTAAATGTATTTTTAAAGACATACAGTATATTTGAAAATGTATTTTTAAAAATATTTTTCATATATTTTGTAATATATAAAAAAAGCATTTCAACATACAGTGTGTATATATATATATATATATATATATATATATATATATTTTTTTTTTACATTTTTAATGATTTAATTATTAAAGTTTTTTTCATTTAACCTTCTTGCTATTACAAGGGGGCTAGTAAGTCCCCAATGTGATAGCATTGCTCCCATGGAAGAAAAATATATTTTAAATATATTTTAAAAATATTCTTCCCAAATATATTGACATATATTTGAAATACTAGAATTTTGGCCGTATTCAATATATTTAAATATATATTTATATACCGTATATACTATATGTTGATATGCGTTTTTATTACAAAATATATGAAAAATATTTTCAAATATATTGTATGTCTTTTTAGAATTTTTGGCATGCATTTACAGATATGTAACAATATATGTTAACATGACTTTTTTTATATGTTAAAAAAATCGGAAGAATATATTTACAAAAATATATATTTTCAAAAATATTTTTTATAGATTTTGTAATATATAAAAAACTAATTTCAACATGCAGTATATATATATATATATATATATTAAATATGGCCAAAACAGTTTACAATACTTGAATACTAGTTGTAATTGAACACAGTTAGTGATCAGTAACGATCACTCATTGTGTTCATTCAGGAAAGAAGGGGGCTGGAAATTGTGACATATTTGCTGGATCCTTTCGCCACTCTCCTGAAGGATCCTATTGGTTGCTTGCAGCTCCCAGTGGGAAGGAAAGGAGGGAAGCTGACAGCACTGCAGGGGTGGGAGCACAGAGGGTGGCATGGCCCACATGGAAGAAAAATATATTTTAAATATATTTTAAAAATATTCTTCCCAAATATATTGGCATATATTTGAAAACTACAATTTTGGCCGTTTTCAATTTATTTCAAAATATATTTCAATAAATATATATATACTGAATGTTGAAATGCGTTTTTATTACAAAATATATGAAAAATGTTTTTAAAAATACATTTTCAAATATCCTGTATGTCTTTAAAAATACAAATCTACATTTTTTGGAATACATTTACAGATATATGTAAAAATGTATGTTAAAATGACTTTTTTACATGTAAAAAAAAAAGTCTGAAGAATATATTTAAAAAAAATATTCATTTTTAAATATTTTTCATATATTTTGCAATATATAAAAAAGGCATTTCAGCATTTCAATGTGCAGTATATATATATATATATATATATTTATTTATTGAAATATATTGAATATGGCCCAAATTGTATTATTTCAAAAATATGTCAATGTATTTGGGAAGAATATTTTTAAAATATATTTCAAATATACTTTTCTTCCATATGGGTGGGCATCAGGGGGAAACGAATGGTGCAGAAAGAGGGTGATAGGGACAGCGGGGGGGGGGGGCAATTACTGGACCTGATCCCCTATATCACGGGTGTCAAACTGGCGGCTCTCCAGCTGTTGCCAAACTACAAGTCCCATGAGGCATTGCAAGATTGACAGCTACAAGCATGACTCCCAAAGGCAGAGGCATGATGGGACTTGTAGTATAACAGCTGGAGGGCCACCAGTTTGACACCCCCGCCCTATATGGCTCTCTGCAACAGGGGATCAGTTCCAGTGATTGCCCCCCTGCCAAGCTTCCCTGTTCACATCTGATTTACACAGCTGCCTGGGCCCCCCTGCTGGCCTGGGCCCCATACAGGAGGACTGGTGTTACCCCCTTATCCACAGCCCTGCATGTTGATCTGCTTCCTGGGTGGGCGGCTTCTACGCCCCATTTTCTGCCGTCTCCTTGGCTTACAGTGTAATGTACCAAGAACTGAAATTGAGATCCAGATACAACTTTCCTCCATCGAAAAGTCGGGGGTACAATCCAAAAAGTATCCAACAGATTTTGGGGATCCAAGAGTGCCTCAAAAATGGCGGCCAAACAGACTGCGGACAGGGTCTGTGCTTGTAATTCGCACCAGAAAAAATATCATGGTATATGTACTGAAATACATTGAATATAATATGTCAATATATTTGGGAAGAATATTTGTAAAATATATTTCAAATATATTTTTCTTATATGTGGGTGCGCAGGTGAGAGGTTCTCTATAGAGACATCGGGGGGGGGGTCTATTAGACCTCCAACGTCTCCCCCGACCTCCACTGAAGCCAATCAAGCGCAGGTTGTGCTAGGTTAGCTGGTTCTCCCGCTTACATTAGCTGGGGAATGAACTATATTGAATGCGGCCAGAATTGTAGTATTTGAATGTCAATCTATTTGGGAAGAATATATTAAGAATGTATTTTTAAAATCTATTTTTCAAGTGGTTAATGCGGGGAGGCCATTCCTCATATTTACCTTCCCATGGTGCTGGCTTTGCCCCCTGTCCCCCCCTGTCCCCTATGTCCCCCCTCTCCCCCCGTCCCCCCCTGTCCCGGTCCCCCCATTCTACATGCTACATTTCACCATCACACCTTTCTTGGTCCCTCTTTTGCAAACCGGTGAAAATCTAGAAAATTTTGAAGCAAAAACCAATGTTTGCATCCGTCTCCAGCAGGGCCCTTACTCACCCGACTCCAGCGGGGCACTCCCTCATCCGTCTCCAGTGGGGCCCTCCCTCACCCAGCTCCAGCGGGGCCCTCCCTCATCCATCTCCAGCGGGGCCCACCCTCATCCGTCTCCATCGGGCCCCTCCCTCATCCGTCTCCAGCAGGGCCCTCCCTTACCCAGCTCCAGCGGGGCCCTCCCTCATCCGTCTCCAGCAGGGCCCTCCCTCACCCAGCTCCAGCGGGGCCCTCCCTCATCTGTCTCCATCGGGTCCCTCCCTCATCCGTCTCCAGCGGGGCCCACCCTCATCCGTCTCCATCGGGCCCCTCCCTCATCCGTCTCCAGCAGGGCCCTCTCTCATCCGTCTCCAGTGGGGCCCTCCCTCACCCGTCTCCAGTGGGGCCCTCCCTCACCCAGCTCCAGCGGGGCCCTCCCTCATCCGTCTCCAGCGGGACCCACCCTCATCCGTCTCCATCGGGCCCCTCCCTCATCCATCTCCAGCAGGGCCCTCCCTCATCCGTCTCCAGCAGGGCCCTTACTCACCCGTCTCCAGTGGGGCCCTCCCTCACCCAGCTCCAGCGGGGCCCTCCCTCATCCGTCTCCAGCGGGGCCCACCCTCATCCGTCTTCATCGGGCCCCTCCCTCATCCGTCTCCAGCAGGGCCCTCCCTCATCCGTCTCCAGCGGGGCCCTCCCTTACCCAGCTCCAGCGGGGCCCTCCCTCATCCGTCTCCAGTGGGGCCCTCCCTCACTCAGCTCCAGCAGGGCCCTCCCTCATCCGTCTCCAGCGGGGCCCACCCTCATCCGTCTCCATCGGGCCCCTCCCTCACCCAGCTCCAGCCGGGCCCTCCCTCATCCGTCTCCAGCGGGGCCCACCCTCATCCGTCTCCATCGGGCCCCTCCCTCATCCGTCTCCAGCGGGGCCCTCCCTCATCCGTCTCCAGCGGGGCCCTCCCTCATCCATCTCCAGCGGGGCCCTCCCTCACCCAGCTCCAGCGGGGCCCTTCCTCATCTGTCTCCAGCGGGGCCCACCCTCATCCGTCTCCAGCGGGGCCCACCCTCATCCGTCTCCAGCGGGGCCCTTACTCATCCGCATGGAGTACACCTGTGAATACAGCGACGTGTTGCAGACAGACAACCAATTATGGGAGACAAAAAGTCATTTTCTATTTTCTGCAGAAGGCAATAAGAAAGTTTGAGGTGCTAAAATATTCATCCTCGTCCCAATTGCGGGACTCCTGATCTATTCATGTTCTGCACCGCCATGTCTCTTCAGCTGAGCCGCATCTCCCCGGCCTGTCACATTTACTGCCATTATTTATGAGGCCGGAGCTGGCGGGGCACCGACATTGTATTGTGTGGCAGCACATCCTGTGCACAGAGTTTACTTTATATTTAGTTCTTGTAACAAAGTAACAAGATGAATCCTAAATGTATCCACTCTGCAGGATCTGTCTCCGCTCCATAAATATGAACCAAGTTTTAACCACTTGCCCTCCAAAGGATTTACCCCCCCCCCCTTCCTGACCAGGCAATCAAGGGGTTAAGTGTGTGCCTAGCAAGTACAAAGTGAGCTGATTTCCCTGAAGGATGCAGCCGGTAGGACGGGGGATGGAACCGGTCAGGTGGGGTCATTGGTCGCACCTCTTGGATCTATGATGTGTCCATGTACCATGGACTGATCACTATACTTCTCTCTCACACCTTGACAAGAGGGACTATATTGTGAATTCATGGAATGAAGTCGTTCTCATGGCACCATGGATGGGATATGTGCCTGTTTTATGCCCCTGCATTATTGATGCTTGCTTGCCCGGGAGTGTACTGTATGTAGCTCCAAGCGGCTCCATATACGAGGGAGGTATCTGTCCACACATATGGAAGTGGCTCCATATACGAGGGAGGTATCTGTCCACACATATGGAAGTGGCTCCATGTACGAGGGAGGTATCTGTCCACACACGTGGAAGCGGCTCCATGTACGAGGGAGGTATCTGTCCACACACGTGGAAGCGGCTCCATGTACGAGGGAGGTATCTGTCCGCACACGTGGAAGCGGCTCCATGTACGAGGGAGGTATCTGTCCGCACACGTGGAAGCGGCTCCATGTACGAGGGAGGTATCTGTCCGCACACGTGGAAGCGGCTCCATGTACGAGGGAGGTATCTGTCCACACACGTGGAAGCGGCTCCATGTACGAGGGAGGTATCTGTCCACACACGTGGAAGCGGCTCCATGTACGAGGGAGGTATCTGTCCACACACGTGGAAGCGGCTCCATGTACGAGGGAGGTATCTGTCCACACACGTGGAAGCGGCTCCATGTACGAGGGAGGTATCTGTCCACACACGTGGAAGAGGCTCCATGTACGAGGGAGGTATCTGTCCACACACGTGGAAGAGGCTCCATGTACGAGGGAGGTATCTGTACACACACATGGAAGTGTCTCCATGTACGAGGGAGGTATCTGTCCACACACGTGGAAGCGGCTCCATGTACGAGGGAGGTATCTGTCCACACACGTGGAAGCGGCTCCATGTACGAGGGAGGTATCTGTACACACACATGGAAGTGTCTCCATGTACGAGGGAGGTATCTGTACACACACATGGAAGTGGCTCCATGTACGAGGGAGGTATCTGTCCACACACATGGAAGTGGCTCCATGTACGAGGGAGGTATCTGTCCACACACATGGAAGTGGCTCCATGTACGAGGGAGGTATCTGTCCACACATATGGAAGTGTCTCCATGTACGAGGGAGGTATCTGTCCACAAATATGGAAGTGGCTCTACGTCCATCGTCCATCTTCACATCTGATTTTCCTCCTCTGGATTACATTCAGCTGCTCCTTTCCTGACCGGAACGCTCTACAACCATCTGCCTGTACTAAGGTCGGCTCCGGTGAGATCGCTGCTTCCATGTCTACCGGTTCATTCCTTCATCTCCATCTTGGATCCTTATGGATTATCCAGAATATCTTCACACAAGATGAGACAATGGACAGGGAAGAGATGAGACGGGAAGGAGATGAGACGGGGAAGAGATGAGACGGGGAAGAGATGAGACGGGGAAGAGATGAGACGGGGAAGAGATGAGACGGGAAGGAGATGAGACGGGGAAGAGATGAGACGGGGAAGAGATGAGATGGGGAAGAGATGAGACGGGGAAGAGACGAGACGGGAAAAGATGAGACGGGGAAGAGATGAGACGGGGAAGAGATGAGACGGGAAAAGATGAGACGGGGAAGAGATGAGACGGGGAAGAGATGAGACGGGGAAGAGATGAGATGGGGAAGAGATGAGATGGGGAAGAGATGAGACGGGAAGAGATGAGATGGGGAAGAGATGAGATGGGGAAGAGACGAGACGGGAAAAGATGAGACGGGGAAGAGATGAGACGGGGAAGAGACGAGACGGGGAAGAGATGAGACGGGGAAGAGATGAGACGGGGAAGAGATGAGACGGGGAAGAGATGAGACGGGAAGAGATGAGACGGGGAAGAGATGAGACGGGGAAGAGATGAGACGGGGAAGAGATGAGATGGGGAAGAGATGAGACGGGGAAGAGACGAGACGGGAAAAGATGAGACGGGGAAGAGATGAGACGGGGAAGAGACGAGAGGGGAAAAGATGAGACGGGGAAGAGATGAGATGGGGAAGAGACGAGACGGGGAAGAGACGAGACGGGGAAGAGATGAGACGGGGAAGAGATGAGACGGGGAAGAGATGAGACGGGAAGAGATGAGACGGGGAAGAGATGAGACGGGGAAGAGATGAGACGGGGAAGAGATGAGATGGGGAAGAGACGAGACGGGAAAAGATGAGACGGGGAAGAGATGAGACGGGGAAGAGACGAGACGGGAAAAGATGAGACGGGGAAGAGATGAGATGGGGAAGAGACGAGACGGGGAAGAGACGAGACGGGGAAGAGATGAGACGGGAAGAGATGAGACGGGGAAGAGATGAGACGGGGAAGAGATGAGATGGGGAAGAGACGAGACGGGAAAAGATGAGACGGGGAAGAGATGAGACGGGGAAGAGACGAGATGGGAAAAGATGAGACGGGGAAGAGATGAGACGGGGAAGAGACGAGACGGGGAAGAGACGAGACGGGGAAGAGACGAGACAGGGAAGAGACAAGACGGGGAATAGACGAAATGGGAAGAGATGAGACAGGAAGAGATGAGATGGGGAAGAGATGAGACGGGGAAGAGATGAGACGGGGAAGAGATGAGACGGGGAAGAGATGAGACGGGGAAAAGATGAGACGGGGAAGAGATGAGACGGGGAAGAGATGAGATGGGGAAGAGATGAGACGGGGAAGAGATGAGACGGGGAAGAGACGAGACGGGAAAAGATGAGACGGGGAAGAGATGAGACGGGGAAGAGACGAGACGGGAAAAGATGAGACGGGGAAGAGATGAGATGGGGAAGAGACGAGACGGGGAAGAGACGAGACGGGGAAGAGACAAGACGGGGAATAGACGAAATGGGAAGAGATGAGACGGGGAAGAGATGAGACGGGGAAGAGACAAGACGGGGAATAGACGAAATGGGAAGAGATGAGACGGGGAAGAGATGAGACGGGGAAGAGATGAGATGGGGAAGAGATGAGACGGGGAAGAGATGAGACGGGGAAGAGATGAGACGGGGAAGAGATGAGATGGGGAAGAGATGAGACGGGGAAGAGATCAGATGGGGAAGAGATGAGACGGGGAAGAGATGAGACGGGGGAAGAGACGAGACGAGGAAGAGACGAGACGGGGAAGAGACGAGACGGGGAAGAGACGAGACGGGGAAGAGAGGAGACGGGGAAGAGAGGAGACGGGGAAGAGATGAGACGGGAAGAGACGAGACGGGGAAGAGACGAGACGGGGAAGAGACGAGACGGGGAAGAGACGAGACGGGGAAGAGACGAGACAGGGAATAGACGAAATGGGAAGAGATGAGACGGGGAAGAGATGAGACGGGGAAGAGATGAGACGGGGAAGAGATGAGACGGGGAAGAGATGAGACGGGGAAGAGATGAGACGGGGAAGAGATGAGAAGGGGAAGAGATGAGACGGGGAAGAGATGAGATGGGGAAGAGACGAGACGGGAAAAGACGAGACGGGGAAGAGATGAGACGGGGAAGAGACGAGACGGGAAAAGATGAGACGGGGAAGAGATGAGATGGGGAAGAGACGAGACGGGGAAGAGACGAGACGGGGAAGAGACGAGACGGGGAAGAGACGAGACGGGGAAGAGACAAGACGGGGAATAGACGAAATGGGAAGAGATGAGACGGGGAAGAGATGAGACGGGGAAGAGATGAGACGGGGAAGAGATGAGACGGGGAAGAGATGAGACGGGGAAGAGATCAGATGGGGAAGAGATGAGACGGGGAAGAGATGAGACGGGGAAGAGACGAGACGGGGAAGAGACGAGACGGGGAAGAGACGAGACGGGGAAGAGACGAGACGGGGAAGAGATGAGACGGGGAAGAGAGGAGACGGGGAAGAGACGAGACGGGAAAAGATGAGACGGGGAAGAGACGAGACGGGGAAGAGACGAGACGGGGAAGAGAGGAGACGGGGAAGAGAGGAGACGGGGAAGAGATGAGACAGGGAAGAGATGAGACGGGAAGAGATGAGACGGGGAAGAGATGCACCAATATAGCGGTGGCATCTTTTAGTGGCCACTCTTGTTCCTGCAGGTCTGTCTGTCCCTCTTCTCTGAGAACTCCCAGTCCAATCAGTGATAATATATCTACAATGTACTTATTAATGAAACATTTGGGGGGATTTGTAATGTCCTGACATTTGGGGGGATTTGTAATGTCCTGACATTTGGGGGGATTTGTAATGTCTTGACATTTGGGGGGGATTTGCACTGTCCTGACATTTGGGGGGGATTTGTACTGTCCTGACATTTGGGGGGGATTTGCACTGTCCTGACATTTGGGGGGGATTTGCACTGTCCTGACATTTGGGGGATTTGTACAGTCCTGACATTTGGGGGGGATTTGTACCATCCTGACATTTGGGGGGATCTGTACTGCCCTGACATTTGGGGGGATCTGTACTGCCCTGACATTTGGGGGGGATTTGTACCGTCCCGACACTTGGGGGGATTTGTACCGTCCTGACATTTGTTGGGGATTTGTACCGTCCTGACATTTGGGGGGGATTTGTACTCTCCTGACATTTGGGGGGAATTTGTACTGTCCTGATATTGGGGGGGATTTGTACTGTCCTGACATTTGGGGGGATTTGTACCGTCCTGACATTTGGGGGGATTTGTACCGTCCTGACATTTGGGGGGATTTGTACTCTCCTGACATTTGGGGGGAATTTGTACTGTCCTGACATTTGGGGGGATTTGTACCATTATGACATTTGGGGGGATTTGTACCATCCTGACATTTGGGGGGTATATGTATTGTCCTGACATTTGGGGGGTATTTGTACTGTCCTGACATTTGGGGGGATTTGTACCGTCCTGACATTTGGGGGGATTTGTCCTGTCCTGACATTTGGGGGGATTTGTACCATCCTGACATTTGGGGGGATTTGTACCATCCTGACATTTGGGGGGTATTTGTACTGTCCTGATATTTGGGGGATATTTGTACTGTCCTGATATTTGGGGGATATTTGTACCACCCTGGCGTTTTCGTCCTTCATGAAATGAGAGTACAGTCAGTACATCGAGATCGATTGATTTCCCGTATCTCCCGTAGTTTGTGGAATCTATAACTTTCCTACAGACTGAATAATTTCCACTTATTTGGGTTATTTTCACCACAGAAATGGCCTAAATTTATGTAGAAAGATTATTTATTTGCAAAATTTTATAACAGAAAGAAAGAAAAACGTGTTTTTTTTATTTTTTTTCAAATGCTTCTGTCTTTTTTCATTTATAGTGCAAAAAAATAAAAAAAAACCCCAGTAGTGAATAAATACCACCAAAAGAAAACTCTATTTGGGTGAATAAAATAGTAAAAGTGTCATATGGGTGCAGTGTTGCATGATTGTGCAATTTTCATTCACAGTGTGATGGCGGTGAAAGCTCAGAATTGCCCTGGGCGGGGGCGGGGGGGGGGGGGGGTGAAAGTGTCCGGTACTGAAGGGGTTAAAGAAACACACCAACAGTAATAACAGCACAGTACAGGCACCTACCTACACTCTGCATTGCCGGGCAGCTTTGTACTGGACTTTGCACTTACCTTTCCCGTTGTGCGTTGCTTATGTTACCTTTAGCAGCTGCCATTTTTTTTTCTCTCTTTGGAGCCACCATTAAACCCGAAACCTGGATCCATCGCCCACATGCTGATGCTTTCCATTGTTACTGTAAATCATTGGATCAGGAAGGAGTTTTCCCCTGCAGGAGCAGATTGGATCATCCTTTGCTGGGTTTTTGCCTTCCTCTGGATCATCTGTGGCTGTAGGACATGGGTGGACTGACCTCTGGGGAACTCGGGCACTGCCCAAGGGCCAGGGGTCCGTAGGGGGCCCCATGAGATGTTCCTGGTACCTTTCATAGGCTTTTTTGGGTATGATTTGAGTGTGGGCGATGAATTGCAATGGTAATGTATTTAACCCCTCGCCTACCGGGCACCTATACCCAGGGGCGGACTGACCATTTGGAAACTTGGGCACTGCCCGAGGGCCCGGGGGTCAGTAGGGGGCCCCATGAGATGCCCCTGGTACCTTTTTCATAGGCTCTTTTGAGTGTGGGCAAGGACACAGGGGCCCCATGATCCCCTTTTGCCCGGGGGCCCCATAAGTTGTCAGTCCGCCCCTGGTGTAGGATTAGAACTTGTTTTTTTTAATGGTTGAGCTGGATGGACGTTTGTCTTTTTTCAGCCAGACTAACTATGTAATGCCAATGTGCTAAATAAACCTTTTAATGCACAGGTGTCAAATAGAGATGAGCGAATCGAACATGATGAAGTGGAATTCGTTCCGAAGATTTGGAAAAATTCTATTCGCGACGAATCCGAAGATTAGCAAACTTCGGATGCACGAATCTAATTTTCCCAAAAATGGCGGCGACATGTGTGGCGACGGAGAAAATGGACAGAGAAGATGGGGCGGGGATCTCTGGGAAGGCGCGCAGACAAGGCGCGCTGACCCATAATGCATTCATGACATGTGATCGCATTAGCCAATCAGCAGCCAGCCAGCACTGTGTAATGGTGGAGCTATAAATCGCGGCCATCTTAGAATTCTCCATTAGCCTCCGGTCATTCAAGAGAGACAGACCTGTGTGTATTAAGGGACAGAGTTAGGGCCACAGAGACTTTAGGGCCACAGAATCGTTACTCAGGGACACAGAATCGTTACTCAGGTACACAGAATTCTTACTCAGGGACACAGAATCGTTACTCAGGGACACAGAATCGTTACTCAGGGACACAGAATTCTTACTCAGGGACACAGAATCGTTACTCAGGGACACAGAATCGTTACTCAGGGACACAGAATTGTTACTCAGGGACACAGAATCGTTACTCAGGGCCCCAGCTATCAAAGAATCGAAAATTTAAAGTGACATACACCCTTTTTTTTTTTGGTGGCTGTCGTGCACAGTTGGTGCTGCAGTTTGCCGATTGTGCAAAATAAACTGACTTTCTGCTTCACAACCACTATTGTACGTTCAAAGAGTTAAATCCATTTACACGCCGGCTGGCGGTAATATTTTTTGGGTGATTAGTGCATTCCAGTGACATAAACGTACAGTTTCCAGCCAACGGCAAGCTGCAATTGACCGATTGTGCTAAATAAACTGACTTTCTGCTTCACAACCACCATTGTACGTTCAAAGAGTTAAATCCGGTTTTATGTTTGGGGTGCTTATTGAATTAAAGAGTATGTCAGACAACATGCAGAGGAGTGGCAGAGGAGGCAATGTTTCAGGAGCGAGCAGACGTGGCAGCAGAGGAAGGGGTCGAGGCAGCACTAGTCGCAGCCAGAGGCCAGTGCTCCCGGTGTCATCCAGCGGTCGTGTCTCCACCGACAACCCTGCCGTCATCGATTGGTTGGCTCGGTCGTCTTCCTCTTCCCAGGTCACCTCTGACACCTACAGCCAACGGTCGGTGGATACGTCAGACACAACCGTTAGTTGACATGGCCCGGGAGCAAGCCCACTGAAATCACGTGTCCTCTACCTGCCCCTGTCCTTTGGTGTTCCCTCACCAAGCGAAGTATCGCATGCTGTGGGCTCAGCCCCACTGTACAGTGAGGAAGAGCTAACAGAGGGCGGTCAGGAACGGGGGGAGACATCCGCCTCTTCAGCAGCCAGGCGAAGAAGTACTGGCGAGGAGAGTGGCTTGGTAGCCGGTCTAGAGACAGGTCTGTCTCCTGACCCACACGCAGCCGAGGGGGCTAGTAGTGAGGCGGAGACCCTAATTGATAATGATGAGGCTGATCGCACTTGGCAGCCTCGTCGTCATCAGGCTATTGCTTCCGCATCATCAGGAGAAGAGGGTGCCAGCTTGGCAGCAAGCAAAACAGTCGGTGGGTTGCCCAGGAGGCAGCAGGGTCGCAGCAGTGTCAGTGGAGGCAAACGGCCACGGAGTAGAGCACCAGCTCCACTGCAGCCTACCACCACGGCCAGTAGTGGTGCCGGTGTGCACGGAGGAAGTAGCAGTCAGCCAGTGAGGAGTGGCCAGGGGGCCAATGTTGGGACTACAGCGTTGCGTCAGCATATGCAGCGTCGCCATTTGGTGGCCTGGGAAAACCGTGATAAAGATACGGCGGTTCTGCCTGCCCCAGCCCCCGCTCCATCACCCGCTCCGTTACTTGCTCCGTCACCCGACGTCAATCGCCCTCTATCAGCCAGTCAAGGCTCCAACACCTCTGCTGAGGGGAGTTGTCGCTCGTTGGCATCTTCCGCTCGTTCAGATGCTCCTTCTCCTGCTACTCCTCTTCACGGATTCCGTCAGCAGTCTTTCTTGGAATCCGTTTCCAAGAGACAACAGTTTGCGAGCACGCACCCGACGGTGCAAAAGCTGAACGTCCTCCTGTCCAAGTTGCTGGTGCTGCAGTCCCTCCCTTTCCAAGTGGTGGACTCAGCACCTTTCCGAGAAATGATGGCTTGTGCCGCGCCGCGGTGGAGAGTGCCAAGCCGTCATTTCTTCGCCAAAAAGGCAGTGCCAGCCCTGCATTCACATGTAGAAGAGATGGTGGGCCAGTCTTTGAGCATGTCGGTCTCTGCCAAAGTGCACGGCAGCGCCGACGTGTGGAGCTGTAACTACGGTCAGGGACAGTACATGTCATTTACGGCCCACTGGGTGAACGTGGTGCCGGCACAGCCGCACCAGCAACTTGGACAGGTCACGCCGCTTTTGCCTCCACGTTTGCACATCCTTGGTCCAGCAAAGATGTCCGCCTCTACCTCTTCTTCCGCCGTGTCCTCAGCCGCCACCCCCGTGCCAAGTCCCATTACCCGACCGGCATATCACATGTGCAGGGCGCAACGGTGTCACGCTGTGCTGCACCTGGTATGCCTTGGCGAACGTAGTCACACAGGGGAGGAACTTCTCAGTGTAATGAACAGAGAAATCGACAGATGGCTGTCTCCGCGCAAACTCAAAATCGGAACCATGTTGACCGACAACGGAAAGAACATGGTGTCTGCTCTGCGTCAAGGAAGGTTGTGCCATGCGCCATGCATGGCTCACGTGTTCAATCTGGTTGTCAAGCGGTTCCTAAAATCCACCATCCCACTGCAAGACATCCTTAAAATGTCACGTAAACTTTGCATGCATTTCAGCCATTCCTACAGCGCAAAGCACACCCTCCTTGAGCTGCAGCGGCAGAACGGAATTCCACAGCATCGCCTGATCTGCGACGTTGCAACAAGGTGGAATTCAACCCTACACATGTTAGACCGCCTTTAAGAACAGCGAAAGGCCATCACCGATTTCCTGATGTTACAAGCGGATAAAGGTACTCCCTGTGTAACTTCGATGTCAGCCATTGGCAGCTCATGCGTGACACCTGCCGCTTGCTCAGGCCCTTTGAGGAGGCCACGCTATTCGTGAGTTGGCAGGACTATGGGATGAACGACGTCATTCCTCTGTTGCACGTCCTGGAACAAATGCTGTTAACAATGGCTGGTCAGGGGGCGGTAGATGTGGCGCACAGATCTCAACGCCACATGACCCCTGTGGGGGCAGGACAGGAAGAAGAGGAGGAGGTAGAGGAGGACATTGGTGCTCAGGAATTATTGAGTGAAATGGGTGGTTTTTCCACTCAGCGGACAGGAGTGGAGGAGCAGGAGCATCTGGTAGAGGAGGAGGAGGAGGAGACAGAGGACCCAGACGCACCGTGGCAGTATGCTGTGGAGATGGAGGCAGGGAGTCCCTCGCATTCCTTGGCACAAATGGCCCATAGCATGCTCGGTTGCTTGCGTAGCGACAGCCGAATAATAACCATCAGACAGAGGGATGACTTTTGGCTGTCCACCTTGTTGGACCCTCGCTACCGTTCAAAAATGGTGGCCTTTTTCACACCTGCTGAGAGGGAGGCCAAAATAAAGTACTATAAAAACCACCTATGTAGTCAGCTGGTCTCTGCCTTTCTGCGCCAACGTCCATCCTCAGACACTGTGGGCCCTGTGCGCTCGCGTTCCGCTGCCATGGCAGCAGGGGAGGGGTGGGGTGGTAGGAGCAGTGGCAGCTCCACCAGCAGCGGCTGCCTCAGTCTGCAGTCGATGATGAGTAGCTTTCTTCACCAGCGCAGTGAGGAAACTACTAACCAGCCGCAGCAGCAGCAGCATCAGGTGGACCTGGAGCAGGACCTCAAACAACAGGCTCGGGCCTACTTGGACAGCACCCTGCCAACCGAGGTAGACAATCCCCTTGACTACTGGGCAACGAAACTTGACCTTTGGCCCCAACTAGCTGAATTTGCCCTTGAAAGGCTGTCATGCCCGGCCAGTAGCGTGGCATCGGAGCGCGTGTTTAGTGCGGCAGGAGGTATTGCAACTCCGCGGAGGACACGACTGTCCACCCAAAGTGTGGAGAGACTCACGTTTGTGAAAATGAATCAGGCGTGGATTAGTCTGGATTTCAAACCACCAGTTCCTGACACAACTGACTAAATCCGCCATGAATCATGCCCCAAACATGTTATTAGGGACAAATGGAAGACCTCCACCTGATCCGTACATTTGTATATATATTTTATTGAGAGGCTGCTGGTCGGCCGACTCATGTTTTGCACATTTTTAATGACTTATACTCTGCAGGTCGGGCCCCTCATGAATTGGTGTTTTTAAATTATTTATACGTCGCTGGACGACTGTCACATGAATTTAAACTTTTTAATTATTTATAGTCGACCAGTTCCAGACCGATGGAATAGCAATTTTTTTAAATATTTATTTGACACGTGTTGTCCATCTCATCAATGAGGTGGACTGTTTATTTATTGGCCACGGTTTGGCCCCCTCCTGTTTCTTACATTGTTAACTTGTTGTATCGGTCACGGTTTGGCCACATGTTTGGTTGTCTTGTTAAGATTTTCTGTAATGTACACAGTTACGCTTGACTTGTCGACTTTCCACAATCTACTAAGGTATAGCATCGCATCAAAGTGTTTTTTTTGGTCTAAACCATTTCTTATAATGTCAATTTGTAGGATACGCCGCTGTAAGGCGACCTACTTTTTTGTCACTGTGTAGACATCTATTTATAGGCCGATGTTTGGCCAGAAAGATATATTTAGTAATAACCTAGCCGTTCAAGCCGCTCCCTGAACACCTCGGGAATTGCTTTGTATATCTGTCGCCTTAGAGGCCGCTGTCTGAACAGCTCATGAATTGCTTTCTATATGTGTCGCCTTTGAGGCCGCTGGCTGGACAGCTGATGAATTGATATGTATATATGTACTTATTGTCCGCTGTCCGGACAGCTCATGAATTACTTTTTGTATATAGCCTTCCAAACCACTCTCAGAATAAGTCATGATATTCATGCTGTGCATAGCCTTATAGGCCAATGGTCAATCAAGTCATGATTGTTATAGTGTGTATAGCCTTATAGGCCGCTGTCTTTACAACTTTATAATTCCATGCAGTATATAGCCCTATCGGCCACTTTCTGGCATCCAGTTGCTGTAGCCCCCATCACCACACTGTGCCACGGGCCCCTGTACCGCCTTCTCATACTGCTGCCAGATCCATCCTCTGCCATGTGCGTCTTTGTCGTCTGCTCACGCTGCTGGGTTCCAGTTTTAAACCTAGGCCTGTGTATGGCTTCCGAATACTGCTGCCTCCACCGCCACCCTGCGCCATGTGCCTCTGTCGTCTGCTCACGCTGCTGACGGCTTCCGCTTTTTAAACTAGTCCTGTGTATGTCTTCCGAATACTGCTGCCTCCACCGCCACCCTGCGCCATGTGCCTCTGTCATCTGCTCACACTGCTGCCAGGTCCATACTGATTCATGGCCCCCTGTACCGGCTCCTCATGAACGTGGTTCAGCGGGTTTGCATCACTTAACGGCAAATCGTTGACAAACGCTGGGACGTTCAGTGTTGTGCGCATTAAGCCAGACACCAAAGGGCAGCACAGACCTGTTATTACTCGCTCAAGCATGGCTGAACAAAACCAGTCTCTACCACAAATTGGACCCAGACCTGCCCAGGGTCTCGTAACTAGATTGCACGGAGGAGTAGAGTCCGTTATCGGAATTAAATAGACAAAACGCCACACCAAAAAGAGTGGCCATTTCCAACACTTATTCCAGAAAGAGGAACAACCCGTTTCATATACGGCCCGTAGACGTTTCACGTCTGCCACATTCAGTCGATTTAAGACGCAAGCTCCACTTCCTGTGGTCTCTGACCGTCGATATACCTTTAAGTGTCAGCTTTGAAGCTATATTCCCTCCGGAGCACTGACACTGGTGCCCTTCCGTCAACATGCCTTTAAGTTTCAGTTTTCAACCATATTCCCCACAGAAGCAAACTCTTGGGTATCCCAGAAGCTGCTCAGCGGGTCAGGGCAATAAAGCTCCCGGTTCGCAGGTTGTTCCGTCTTATGGATGGAAGTACGACGGTATATGATCTTCTTCGCACCCACGGCATTACCTCATAGAATCTCTGCATTGCATCTGCAATCACAACGCTGACTTCCCGGATCGCCACTCAGCCATTGGACTCTTGATAGTCGTCTCCCCACACTGCTGCTGGGGGGACTTTTTAACATAGGCCTGTGTATGGCCTTCAATTGAAGCTGCTTCCGCTCCGCCACTCTGCCATTGGACTCTTGATAGTCGTCTCCCCACGCTGCTGCTGGGGGGACTTTTTAACATAGGCCTCTGTATGGCCTTTAATTTAAGCTGCTTACGCTTCGCCACTCTGCCATGGGCCCCTGTACCGCCTCCTCTTGCTGCTGCCAGGTCCAGAGTGTGTCATGGGTCCCTGTACGGCCTCCCATTGCTGCTGACTTCATCGCCAGACTCTGCCATGTGCCACTTTCAGGTCTCCTTACACTGTTGGTGGGTTCCATTTTGTGATAGGGTGCTGTATGGCCTTCCATTGCTGCTGCCTCCACCGCCACCCTGCGCCATGTGCCTCTGTCGTCTGCTCACGCTGCTGCCAGGCCCCCTGTACCGGCTCCTCATGAACGTGGTTCAGCGGGTTTACATCACTTAACGGCAAATCGTTGACAATCGCTGGGACGTTCAGTGTTGTGCGCATTAAGCCAGACACCAAAGGGCAGCACAGACCTGTTATTACTCGCTCAAGCATGGCTGAACAAAACCAGTCTCTACCACAAATTGGACCCAGACCTGCCCAGGGTCTCGTAAGTAGATTGCACGGAGGAGTAGAGTTCGTTATTGGAATTAACTGTGAGGGACTTTTAAACCTAGGCCTGTGTATGGCCTTCAATTTTAGCTGCTTCTGCTCCGCCACTCTGCCATGGGCCCCTGTACCGCCTCCTCATGCTGCTGCCAGGCCCGTAATC
The DNA here is from genome assembly GCF_062004578.1 of Staurois parvus. Lineage (NCBI taxonomy): Eukaryota > Metazoa > Chordata > Amphibia > Anura > Ranidae > Staurois > Staurois parvus. The sequence goes on from NW_028319640.1 coordinate 240,025, forward strand.
TGCCATGGGCCCCCGTACCGACTCCTCATGCTGCTGCCAGGCCCGTAATCTGCCATGGGCCCCTGTACCGCCTCCTCATGCTGCTGCCAGGTCCAGAGTGTGTCATGGGTCCCTGTACGGCCTCCCATTGCTGCTGTCTCCATCGCCACACTCTACCATGTGCCACTTTCAGGTCTCCTCACACTGCTGGTGGGTTCCATTTTGTCATAGGTTGCTGTATGGCCTCCCATTGCTGCTGCCTCCACCGCCACACTGTGGCTCCACACTCTGGTTTTGGCCCCGTGACTGCCCAAATGAGTGAAGTGTGCGGTGATTCTAAGATGGACGGCACTCATCTGCATGTCATACTGACTGACAGTATTATTTCTCTTCCCCAGCAGACTCCAAGGGCATTTAAATTAAAGGTACAGTGTTCTGCACTAATATAAAGGCTCTCTGAAGCCTAGAAACACCCTTTTTTAAAGTTAAATTCGCAGCGAATATATTCGGCTCGAAGCGAATTTATTCCGCGAATTCGGCGAATCAGCCGAACCAAATTTTTGAATAATTCGCTCATCTCTAGACGGCACCCACCCACCCATGGGAAGACGGGCCAAGAGGGGTTTTTTTTCTAACTTTGGGGAGATTTTTCTCACTTCCTGTGAAGTCCGCAGACACTCATTGCCCCCAGTGGGATGCAGCAGGGAACATTTGATGGGTTTAGTCAATCTCTCCTCTAGCCAAAAAAAAAAAGTTTTATCCTTTAATATACTTTAAGGCGTTAATGAGTGCAGAACGCGGTGTACTTACCTCCCTGTATTCTCGCTGTGCCCCTCCGCACGCCGCTCCGCCTCTAGAACGACGCCGCTGAGAATGCGATTTCCAGCTATCAGCCGTGAATGAGAGGCTCAGCAATTAAATAAACACGATAAAACCAAAATATTTGTATTTCTTTTCTCCTCCCCAGTCGGCCTCATTTGGATTACTGCTCCTCTGCTGCTGTTTGTTTCCTTCCCCGGATAAAGAGGCATTAAGCGATAATAGCGCCATTTTGTACTTTAAGTAAATTACAGACTTTCGGTATTACGGGACTCTGAGGAATCGCACAACCATCGTCTAGAAATTTCCCAGAGGGTCAAACACTCACCTTTTACGTCTCGATTATCCCCACACGGAAGAAAAATATATTTTAAATATATTTTAGAAATACATTCTTAATATATTCTTCCCAAATATAATGACCTATATTTCAAATACTACACTTTTGGCCGCATTCAATATGTTTAAAAAATATATTTCAATATATCCGTGAATATATTATTAAAAATATATTCAGAACGCACGCGGCAATATATACAAAGTGTCATTTGGGATGTATTTACAAGTATATTTAAAAATCTATGTTTAAATGCATTTTTTTTAGATATTCAAATATATCTGGAAAATATATTTTGAAAAATATATTTTTTCTAAATATACGCCTTTGGAAAATATATTTTAATTTACATTTTTGGAATACATGTTAAAATATATTCGTATAGCCCAATATACAGGTGAAACTCGAACAATGAGAATCTGGTGCAAAAGTTAATTTATTTCAGTGCAGCAACTTAAAAGGTGACACTAATATATGAGACTCATTCCATGCAAAGCAAGATAGTTCCAGCCGTGATTTGTCATCATTGTGATGATTATGGCTTACAGCTCATGAAAACCCCAAATCCACAATCTCAGAAAATGAGAATATTGTGAAAAGGTGGAATAATCTCGGCTCAAAGTGTCCCACTCTAATCAGCTCATTCAGCCATAACACCTGCAAAGGGTTCCTGAGCCTTTAAATGGTCTCTCAGTCTGGTTCAGTAGGAATCACAATCATGGGAAAGACTGCTGTCCTGACACCATCACTGACACCCTCCATAAGGAGGGAAAGTCTCAAAAGGGAATTGCAGAAGAAGTTGGATGTTCCCAAAGTGCTGTATCAAAGCACATTAATAGAGAGTTATGTGGAAGGGAAAAGTGTGGAAGAAAAGGTGCACAAGCAGCAGGGATGACCGCAGCCTGGAGAGGATTGTCAGGAAAAGGCCATTCAAAAGTGTTGGGGACTTTCACAAGGAGTGGACTGAGGCTGGAGTCAGTGCATCAAGAACCACCACACACAGACGGATCCTGGACATGGGCTTCAAATGTCGTATTCCTCTTGTCAAGCCGCTCCTGAACAACAAACAACGTCAGAAGCGTCTTACCTGGGCTAAAGAAAAACAGACCTGGTCTGCTGCTCAGTGATCCAAAGTCCTCTTTTCTGATTCGAGCAACTTTTGCATGTCATTTGGAAACCAAGGACCCCCAGTATGGAGGAAGAATGGAGAGGCCCAAGGACACGAGTATGGAGGAAGAATGGAGAGGCACAAGGACCCCGAGTATGGAGGAAGAATGGAGAGGCCCAAGGACCCCGAGTATGGAGGAAGAATGGAGAGGCCCAAGGACCCCGAGTATGGAGGAAGAATGAAGAGACCCAAGGACCCCGAGTATGGAGGAAGAATGGAGAGGCCCAAGGACCCTGAGTATGGAGGAAGAATGGAGAGGCCCTAGGACCCCGAGTATGGAGGAAGAATGGAGAGGCACAAGGACCCCGAGTATGGAGGAAGAATAGAGAGGCCCAAGGACCCCGAGTATGGAGGAAGAATGGAGAGGCCCAAGGACCCCGAGTATGGAGGAAGAATGGAGAGGCACAAGGACCCCGAGTATGGAGGAAGAATGGAGAGGCACACACTGCAAGATGCTTGAATCCAGTGTGAAGTTTCCACAGTCTGTGTTGATTTGGGGAGCCATGTCATCTGCTGGTGTTGGTCCACTGTGCTTCATTAAGTCCAGGGCCATCGCAGCCGTCTACCAGGAGATTTTGGAGCACTTCATGCTTCCTTCCGCAGATGAGCTTTATGGGGATGCTGACTTCATTTTCCAGCAGGACTTGGCTCCGCCCACACTGCCAAAAGCACCAAAACCTGGTTCAATGACCGTGGGATTACTGTGCTTGATTGGCCAGCAAACTGGCCTGACCTGAACCCCATAGAGAATCTATGGGGCATTGCCAAGAGAAAGATGAGAGACATGAGACCGAACAATGCAGAAGAGCTGAAGGCCGCTATTGAAGCATCCTGATCTTCCATAACACCTCAGCAGTGCCACAGGCTGATAGCTTCCATGCCACGCCGCATTGAGGCAGTAATTGCTGCAAAAGGGGCCCCAACCAAGTACTGAGTACATATGCAGCTTCTACTTTTCAGAGGTGCGATATTGTTCTATGTACAATCCGTGTTTTATTGATTGCATGGAATATTCTCATTTTCTGAGATTGTGGATTTGGGGTTTTCATGAGCTGTAAGCCATAATCATCACAATGATGACAAATCACGGCTGGAACTATCTTGCTTTGCATGGAATGAGTCTCATATATTAGTTTCACTTTTTAAGTTGCTGCACTGAAATAAATGAACTTTTGCACCATATTCTCATTTTTCGAGTTTCACCTGTATTGTAAATATCGGTCGCATGTATCATTTTTTTTTCTAAATATATTGGAAATATATTTCTCTTCCATATGGTATTCTCACAAACAAAGAAGTATAAGGAGCGTAAATAGATCCTCAAAGGAAATTGAGGGCTCTGATGAAGAAGGGTCCCCCTTCGAAACGCGTCAGCCTCACTTTGAGAGTCTACCCTCATGATGCGACTCACACTGGCTCCACACTTCAATTTCCTTTGAGGATCTGTTTACCTGTATGGAAGAGAAATATATTTAGAAAAAAAAATGATACATGCGACATATATTTACAATATATTGGCCCACACAAATATATTTTAACACGTATTCCAAAAATGTAAATTAAAATATATTTTCCAGATATTTGTGAACATCTAAAAAAAATGCATTTAAACATAGATTTTTAAATATAATTCCAAATTATACTTTGAAATATATTTTAGCATGTGTTCTGAATATATTTTTAATAATATATTCACAAATATATTGGAATATACTGAATACGGCCAAAATAGTATAATTTAAATATAGGTCGATATATTTGGGAAGAATTTATTAAGAATGAATTTTTTAAATATGTTTAAAATATATTTTTCTTCCATGTGGGTATGCTTGTTATACTTCCTTGTTTTTGAGTATATTTACTTTTTATTTAATAAATTCATAGTTTACTGAGGCAGTGCGCAAGGTTGGTGCGCTCTCTCTTTTTGCTTCACTTCACAGTTTCCCCAGCCTTGTTTTGGTGCTGCACAACCTTCCATGCATTTGCGGAACTGTTTCAAGGGATCCTTCCACCTTTCCACCCTTGTTTTGTGTCCTAGACCAGTGGTCGGCAAGCCGCGGCTCGCGAGCCACATGCGGCTCTTTACCCACTCTAATGCGGCTCTTCTGTGTGCCGGGCGCCTGCTCCCCTCCCTCCTCTCGGTCGGCCGCTCCCCTGCCTCCTCTCGGTTGGCCGCCCCAAAAGTCCGCGCGGACCTTTTAATCCGGCCCGCGGATGTGGCTGTCAGGATGTGTGTAGGCGGGGCAGCGTGCCGAACGTGAGGGGAGGGGAGCTAGGCTCCTCTCACAGTCCGCCCTGAAGACCCGAACGGCGCGGGAAGACAGCGAGAGGAACGCGCGGAGCAAAGGTAAGTGAATTGACACGGGGGACTTGGCTTACTAGAAGGGGAGGGGAATAGTACTGTGGGGGATGAAATACTATATGAGGGATGAATTACTATATGAGGGATGAAATACTATAGGGGGGATGAATTACTATAGGGGGGATGAATTACTATAGGGGGGATGAAATACTATAGGGGGGATGAATTACTATAGGGGGGATGAAATACTATAGGGGGGATGAAATACTATATGAGGGATGAAATACTATAGGGGGGATGAATTACTATAGGGGGGATGAAATACTATAGGGGGGATGAAATACTATATGAGGGATGAAATACTATATGGGGGGATGAAATACTATATGGGGGGATGAAATACTATATGAGGGATGAAATACTATATGAGGGATGAAATACTATACGAGGGATGAAATACTATACGGGGGATGAATTACTATACGGGGGATGAATTACTATGGGGGATGAATTACTATATGGGGGATGAATTACTATGGGGGATGAATTACTATGGGGGATGAATTACTATATGGGGGATGAATTACTATATGGGGGATGAATTACTATGGGGGATGAATTACTATATGGGGGGATGAATTACTATATGGGGGATGAATTACTATATGGGGGATGAATTACTATATGGGGGATGAATTACTATATGGGGGATGAATTACTATGAGGGATGAATTACTATATGGGGGATGAATTACTATGGGGGATGAATTACTATATGGGGGATGAATTACACTATGGGGGATGAATTACTATATGGGGGATGAATTACTATGGGGGATGAATTACTATGGGGGATGAATTACTATATGGGGGATGAATTACTATATGGGAGATGTATTTTCAGTTTTAAAAATGTGGCTCTCAAAATAAATTTCAATCATGGTTTTGGCGAGATTTGGCTCAGTTGAAAAAAAAGGTTGCCCACCACTAGCCTAGACCCACATGAAAGAAAAATATATTTTAAATATATTTTAAAAACACATTCTTAACCACATGCCGCCCAGCCACTGTATAAATATGGCAGCACAGCTGGGCAAAAGCACGTTTTAAAACATGTCTTTTGCAAACAGGTAGGGGACGCGCGCGAGGCGCACCGCCGCCCTACCTGTCCTGCCGATCACAGCCGCGGATGTCAGTCGCTGGGTCACAGCTGGTTGTTACCGGCTATGTCCCGGCGATCGGCGGCAATCGCTGACAGAGAGCACAGCTGCAGTAGCTGTGCTTTCTGTCAGCTCCCTGACAGCTCCCGGACACGCTGATCGGGAGAGAAGAGTTTCTCTATCCTGATCAGTGGTGTTCCCTGCAGTACACACCCCGCCCCCTCCGCCCCCTAGTAAAACACTCCCCTCACACAGTTAACCCTTTCGCGGAAAAATAAAACTTAACCCCTTCCTCCCCAGTGCCATTAGTACAGTGTCAGTGTTTTTTTTTTGCACTGATCACTGTATTGGTGTCACTGGGGATGTCAGTGACCCCAAGTCAGTACCCCCCAATGTCAGAATGTCCGCCGTAGTCCCGCCATAAGTCGCTGATCGCTGCCATAAGTCGCTGATCGCCGCCATTATTATTATAAAGAAAACTAAAAATCCCAGTATCTTTCCCGCCATTTGTAAACGCTATAACTTTCACGTAAACAAATTAATTTACAGAATATTGGGGGTTTTTTTAGCAAAGACATGTCACAGAATGCATTTTGGCAGAAATTTATGACTAAATTTGATTTTTAATTTTTTTTTTACTGGACATGTTTTATAGCAAAAAGTCCAAAATATTGTTTTTTTTCCTCAAAGTTGTCAGCCTTTTTTTAAAAAAAAATAAAAACCGCACAGGTGATCAAATACCACCGAAAGAAAGCTCAATTTATGGGGGAAAAAAAGGATGTAAATTTCATTTATGTACCGTATTGCATGACCGCGCAATTATCCGTTAAACTAGCGCAGCGCTGTATAGCAGAAAAATGGCGTAAATTGCAGTATCTATACCATAGTTTGTAGACGCTATAACTTCACACAAAGCAATCAATAGACACTTATTGGGATTTTTATTGCCAAAAACATGGAGCAGAATACATTTTGGCCTAAATTTATAACCAACTTTGAGTTTACGATATATTTTTTATAGCTGAAAGTAAAAAATATTGTTTTTCTTCAAAATTTTTGGCTTTTTTTGTTTATAGCGTGAAAAATAAAAAGCGCACAGGTGATCAAATACCACCGAAAGAAAGCTCTGTTTGTGTGAAAAAAAGGACGCAAATTTCGTTTGGGTGCAGCATTGCATGACAGCGTTATTATCAGTTGAATTAGTGCAGCGCCGAGTAGCAAAAAGAGGCGTGGTCATTAAGGGGGGTAAATCCTCAGGAGGGGGAGGAGTTAATATATTCTTCCCAAATATATTGACCTATATTTCAAATGCTACAATTTTGGCCGCATTCATTACATTTCAAAAATATATGTCAATATATTTGCGAATATATTATTAAAAATATATTCAGAACGCACGCTGCAATATATACCGAAGTGTCATTTGGAATGCATTTACAAGTATATTTAAAAATCTATGTTTAAATTAATTTTTTTTAGATATTCAAATATATCTGGAAAATATATTTTGGAAAATATATATTTTTAAATATACGCCTTTGGAAAATATATTTTAATACAAGAGACGCAATGCTTTAGTGACACCTCTATATCAGATTTGTTTGAAAGAGTAGACCACCTGAATGATGGGTTCAGGAAATACAGCCCCCAGTTAACCCCTTTCAGTCCGGACACTTTCCCCCCCTTCCAGTCCAGACACTTCCCCCCCTTCCAGTCCGGACACTTTCCCCCCCTTCCAGTCCAGACACTTCCCCCCCTTCCAGTCCGGACACTTTCCCCCCCTTCCAGTCCGGACACTTTCCCCCCCTTCCAGTCCGGACACTTTCCCCCCCTTCCAGTCCGGACACTTTCCCCCCCTTCCAGTCCGGACACTTCCCCCCCTTCCAGTCCGGACACCTCCCCCCCTTCCAGTCCGGACACTTTCCCCCCCTTCCAGTCTGGACACTTTCACCCCCTTCCAGTCCGGACACTCTCCCCCCCTTCCAGTCCGGACACTTTCCCCCCATTCCAGTCCGGACACTTACACCCCCTTCCAGTCCGGACACTTTCCCCCCCTTCCAGTCCGGACACTTTCCCCCCCTTCCAGTCCGGACACTTTCCCCCCCTTCCAGTCCGGACACTTCCCCCCCTTCCAGTCCGGACACTTTCCCCCCCTTCCAGTCCGGACACTTTCACCCCCTTCCAGTCCGGACACTTTCACCCCCTTCCAGTCCGGACACTTTCCCCCCCTTCCAGTCCGGACACTTTCCCCCCCTTCCAGTCCGGACACTTTCCTCCCCTTCCAGTCCGGACACTTTCCTCCCCTTCCAGTCCGGACACTTTCCTCCCCTTCCAGTCCGGACACTTTCCCCCCCTTCCAGTCCGGACACTTTCCCCCCCTTCCAGTCCGGACACTTTCCTCCCCTTCCAGTCCGGACACTTCCTCCCCTTCCAGTCCGGACACTTTCCCCCCCTTCCAGTCTGGACACTTTCACCCCCTTCCAGTCCGGACACTTTCCCCCCCCCCTTCCATTCCGGACACTTTCCCCCCCTTCCAGTCCGGACACTTCCCCCCCTTCCAGTCCGGACACTCCCCCCCCCCCCTTCCAGTCCGGACACTTCTCCCCCTTCCAGTCCGGACACTTTCCTCCCCTTCCAGTCCGGACACTTTCCTCCCCTTCCAGTCCGGACACTTTCCTCCCCTTCCAGTCCGGACACTTTCCTTCCCTTCCAGTCCGGACACTTTCCCCCCCTTCCAGTCCGGACACTTTCCTCCCCTTCCAGTCCGGACACTTCCCCCCCTTCCAGTCCGGACACTTTCCTCCCCTTCCAGTCCGGACACTTTCCCCCCCTTCCAGTCCAGACACTTTCCCCCCTTCCAGTCCGGACACTTTCCCCCCCTTCCAGTCCGGACACTTTCCACCCTTCCAGTCCGGACACTTCCCTCCCCCCTTCCAGTCCGGACACTTTCCCCCCCTTCCAGTCCGGACACTTTCCCCCCCTTCCAGTCCAGACACTTTCCCCCCTTCCAGTCCGGACACTTTCCCCCCTTCCAGTCCGGACACTTTCCCCCCTTCCAGTCTGGACACTTCCCCCCCCCCCTTCCAGTCCGGACACTTTCCCCCCTTCCAGTCCGGACACTTCCCCCCCCCCCTTCCAGTCCGGACACTTTCCCCCCTTCCAGTCCGGACACTTTCCTCCCCTTGCAGTCCAGACACTTTCCTCCCCTTCCAGTCCGGACACTTCCCCCCCTTCCAGTCCGGACACTTTCCCCCCCTTCCAGTCTGGGCACTTTCACCCCCTTCCAGTCCGGACACTTCCCCCCCCTTCCAGTCTGGGCACTTTCACCCCCTTCTAGTCCGGACACTTTCCCCCCCCCCCTTCCAGTCCAGACACTTTCCCCCCTTCCAGTCCGGACACTTTCCCCCCCTTCCAGTCCGGACACTTTCCCCCCTTCCAGTCCGGACACTTTCCTTCCCTTCCAGTCCAGACACTTTCCTCCCCTTCCAGTCCGGACACTTTCCCCCCATTCCAGTCCGGACACTTTCCCCCCATTCCAGTCCGGACACTTTCCCCCCCTTCCAGTCCGGACACTTTCCCCCCATTCCAGTCCGGACACTTTCCCCCCCTTCCAGTCCGGACACTTTCCTTCCCTTCCAGTCCAGACACTTTCCTCCCCTTCCAGTCCGGACACTTTCACCCCCTTCCAGTCCGGACACTTTCCCCCCCTTCCAGTCCGGACACTTTCACCCCCTTCCAGTCCGGACACTTTCCCTCCCTTCCAGTCCGGACACTTTCCTCCCCTTCCAATCCGGACACTTTCCCCCCCTTCCAGTCCGGACACTTTCCCTCCCTTCCAGTCCGGACACTTTCCTCCCCTTCCAGTCCGGACACTTTCCTCCCCTTCCAGTCCGGACACTTCCCCCCATTCCAGTCCGGACACTTTCCCCCCCTTCCAGTCTGGACACTTTCACCCCCTTCTAGTCCGGACACTTTCCCCCCCCCTTCCAGTCTGGACACTTTCACCCCCTTCCAGTCCAGACACTTTCCCCCCCTTCCAGTCTGGACACTTTCACCCCCTTCCAGTCCAGACACTTTCCTCCCCTTCCAGTCCGGACACTTTCCCCCCCTTCCTGTCCGGATACTTTCCCCCCCTTCCTGTCCAGGCCAATTTTCAGCTTTCAGCGCTATCACACTTTGAATGACAATTGCGCAGTCATGCAACACTGTACCCAGATTAATTTTTTAGCATTTTTTTGAGACAGATAAATCTTTATTTTGGTGGTATTTATTCACCGCTGGGAGTTTTAATTTTTTTGCTATATAAATGAAAAAGTCCAAACATTTTGAAAAAAAGTGTTTTTCTTATAAAAGTTTTCAAATAAATAATCTTTCTTCATAAATCTCGGCCAAAATGTATTCAGTTATCTTTTTAGTAAAAAAAATAACCCAAATTAGTTTATAACCAAAAATTTTAATTTTTCTAATTTTGTTTTTACATTTTTTTTTATATTTTTATTAATTTTTTTTTTTTACATACCGTCACCCTAGCAGTACAGGGTCACCATGGTGGGGGGTGATGAAGATTTTTTTTTTTACACTCATTGCTTTTACACCCATAAAGGCTGTAAATGCAATAACTTCTCTTGCTCTCTGGCTGAATTCTTGCAGCCACTAAGAAATACTGTGTGAGCTGTGATTGGTCACAGCTTGTCACATGCTACGAGGCTGTTGTGAATAGCCCTGTACCATGTGATCTCTGTGGTCATTCACAGATTTCACACCTAGTAAGCAATGATGTCACAAGTGACATCTTGCTTACTACTCTGCATGTGATCACTGATTGGCCAATCAGTGATCACATGATCGGGACCTCACACAGAGTTCACGTACAGCGATCGGTGTTCCGCTGTGTCTGGAGGACACAGCAGGCACCAGATCGCGGTGCTGCACGCTGCCAGGAAGCACGCACAAGCAGGGGGCGGGGAGGACGTTTATAAATGGCCCCCCTCCCCTGCACTGCTCCCGTCCGGCTGTTTATATACATGAAGGGGTTAAAGGCACAGAGACGCACGTGACGCCCAGCAACAGCACAATGGCAGCGAAGGCATCCAGCGTGTCTCTGCACCCATTTCCACCAACTGTACAAAAATGGCAACCACCCCGATCTATACCTGGCCTTTACAGCAAGGTGCGCATGGAAGGGCAACGCACATCACAACCAAGCAAGAGATTTCCCAACACACTTACCAACCATATTTTGTTTTTGCCTTCTTCCATGCACCTCCCCCACCTTGCAGCCTGTCTTGAACCTGTTCCTCACTAAAGTAATCGGCGTCCGTCTTTGGATGGGACCATGCTTGGGATTGGAGGTGTCCGGGGTCGTATTGCCATGTAGGGATTCTTAGGACATGACATTGTAGCAGTTCACCATATCAAAGCATTACAATATGTCCTATCAATGTGCCACCAAACCCGGAGTTGCCCTTTAAGCAAAGCTTTTATTTTTCTTCCAGTGGAAGTTTATTGCCTCTCTCAGGATATGTGTCACCACGGCGGCAGGTGGAGGTCAAATGGCTAAGGACGATTAAAAAAAAAATTTGCAACAAGCAAATCTCCCGGAGAGGAACGGCCCGGCAGACATTGATTTTATTTAGGAATTTGTGAGTAATTGCTGGACGGAGACACGGGTCAGCCGGTAATGCCAACCTTGAACATCCAGCCGCCATTAATCCATATTAATGTCAATTTACATGCATTGTTGTCAGGAATTTTGTCTTTCACGAGTCAATGACAAAGTATGATATTTTTACTATATTTTTATATTCAACATTATAATAGAAGTTGCCGGCTGTAACAAACCAGAACATCATTTCTGAATATTTGAAGCAGTTTTCATTGGATATAAATCCAGTGGCCATTGTATCAGATACACCTGGTCATTAGAGACCGTTTCATAGCAGACGAATTTCAATAAAAATCTTCCTATAAGAAAGATTATTTGTGTATTTAACATAATGTATACATTTACCTGTAAAGGCCTCCCTTGTATAGACATCCAAAAGCTGTTGGGTGCCACCATCTTGGTTGCAATGTCAGCAGCCCCAGCACTCAAGTGACACCCTGTTGCTGGCTGTCTCAAACAGGGTTCCTTCAGAGGTTGCTAGGGGTCTTTGAGCTGTGGCTGATGGACCTCCCATCTGATGGTTCTTGTATAGTTTCGGAACCACCAACACTTGGCAGAACCAGTAATTTGGCATCAGGAAACGTTTTTAATCAAGCGTTCTCAATCAGGGTTCCATGGAACCCAAGGGTTCCTCCAGAGTTTGCTAGGGTTTCCTTGAGCTGTGGCTGATTGACCTCCCATCTTATGGTGCTTGCATGGCTCCGGAGCCACCACCACTTGGCAGAACTAGTGACATGGCATCAGTAAACTTTTTGATCAACCATTCTCAACCAGGGTTCCATGGAATGCTAAGGTTTCTCCAGAGGTTGCTAGGGGTCCTTGAGCTGTGGCTGATTGACCTCCCATCTGATGGTTCTTGCATGGTTCCAGAGCCACCACCACTTAGCAGAACCAGTGGCACGGCACCAGTAAAATTCTGTTCAAGAATTCTCAACCACAGTTCCATTGAGCCCTAGGGTTCCTCCAGAGTTTGCTAGGGGCCATTGAGCTGTGGTTGACTGAACTCCCATCTGATGGTTCTTGCATGGTTCTGGAGCCACCACCACTTGGCACAAACAGTGACATGGCACCAGTAAATGTTTTGTTCAAGAATTCTCAACCAGGGTTGCATGGAGCCCTAGGGTTCCTTCAGAGTCTGCTAGGGGTCCTTGAACTGTGGTTGACTGACCTCCAATCTGATGGTGCTTGCATGGTTCTGGAGCCACCACCACTTAGCAAAATCGGTGGCATGGCACCAGTAATTTTTTGTTCAAGAATTCTCAGCCATGGTGCCATGAAGCCCTAAGGTTCCTTCAGAGTTTGCTAGGGGTCTTTGAGATGTGGCTGATTGGCCTCCCATCTGATGGTTCTTACATAGTTTCGAAGTCAGCACCACTTGGCAGAACCAGTGACAGGGCATCAGTAAGATTTTTGATCAACCATTCTCAACCAGGGTTCCATGGAGCCCTAGTGTTCCTCCAGAGTTGACAAGGGGTCCTTTAGCTGTGGTTGACTGACCTCCCACCTGAGGATTCTTGCATAGATCTGCAGCCACCACCACTTGGCAGAACCAGTGGTATGGCACCAGTAAACGTTTTGATCAAGCATTCTCAACCAGGGTTCCATGAATCCCTAGGGTTCCTCCAGAGTTTGCTAGGGGATCCTTTAGCTGTGCCTGACTGACCTCCCACCTGATGGTTCTTACATAGCTCTGGAGCCTCTATGTCAGTAGCCGACTGGCTGTAGCCTCTAGCGGCCCACTGGCCGGGATTCCCCAGGGCGCGGAGTCTAAGCCTCAGTCTGCTGGTTCACCAGAGCCCCTGATGGTGGGGATGGACTTGAAGCAGCCTGAGACCAGGTCGCGACCCCTGAGAAACACCAGCTGTGGTAGAGGCAGGTGCCAATGGCGTGGTGCAGGTGAGAGCCAGATGTGAAGAGGTATGCGTAGTCGGACAGGCAGGGTTGGCAACAGCGGAGCAAACAGTACTGAGCAGTAGGCAGAAGAATAACGGGTCACGAGCCGGGTTCAGTAACAGGAGGTCAGGCAATCAGGATCAGACAGAGAATAGTCAGGACGAGCCAGGGGTCAGGGCAGGAGAAGACAGCAGTATCAGGAGCAGGCTGGGTCAGCAACAAGGAAACCAGGAACACAGGATAGCAGGAACACAGGTACAGGGAACAAGACCATCAGGCAATTTGGCGATGCACAGGACTGGTTTAAATAGGGCGCCCTGTGCTCTCATTGGTGCTGCTGCGATTGCTAGTGCGCATGCACGGCCGCTGCTGCGATCGCCCAGAACTCAGTGCTCGCCGGCTAGGACGAGTCGGCAATCTGCGCATGCGCACACCGCTGAGCGGCCGCGATCCCTGACATTGCCCCCCCCTACGGGCAGCCTCCGGATGCCCAAGCAACATTCCTTTGTGGATGGTTGCGCTGAAACTCATGGATTAATCTGGGAGCGTGGACATTCTGAGCTGGTTCCCATGAATTCTCTTCTGGCCCGTTGCCTTTCCATTTGATCAGGTATTGAATCTGACCTCCTCTCCTCCTGCAATCCAAGATTGCCTCTACCTCGAAACTCTTCTTCCCTGTCACTGTCCAAGGCTATTGGAGGGCTTGATCTGTGATCCGGGAATGGATCAGGAGTTGCAGGTTTTAACAGAGATACATGGAACACTGGGTGTATACAGAAGGATTCAGGTAGTGCCAGTTCGAAAGCTACCTCGTTGATCTTCCGTTTTCCCGGAAACGGGCCTATGAATTTGGGTGCCAGCTTCTTTGATGGACAGGCCATTCTCTGGTTGGTTGTTGCTAAACATACCTGATCTCCTGGGCGTAAGGTCAATTTCCCCTCTTCTACTTTTATCAAATGCTTTCTTGTTATCTTCTTGGGCCCGTGTTATTGCTTCTTGCAGTAATTTGTTATTAGACGTGAAAATACGTACAGCATCCCGAGCTGCTGGCACTGGATTTTCTGGAATTAGATCTGGAAGGAAAGTGGGGTGGAACCCATAGTTGGCGAAAAATGGTGATTGGTTGGTGGCGGAATGTTTTGCGTTATTATATGCAAACTCTGCTAACGGTAAAAGAGCCAACCAATTGTCCTGCAGAAAAGAGGTATAGCACCTGAGGTACTGCTCCAATGTCTGGTTGGTTCGCTCCGTCTGTCCATTCGTCTGTGGGTGGTATGCTGAGGAGAATAACAACTTGATCTCTAGCAGTTCGCACAAGGCTCTCCAAAACCTTGACGTGAATTGGACTCGGTCTGATACAATGTTCCTAGGAACTCCATGGAGCCTCACTATTTCTTTGATGAATAGCTGAGCGGTCTCGGGAGCGGAGGGCGTGTCCTTGAGTGGCAAAAAATGGGCCATCTTAGGTAGGTGGTCTACCACCACAAATACGGCAGTGTGGTTTTGAGAAGGTGGCAGGTCTACAATAAAGTCCATGGACACCATACTCCATGGCTTGTCGGGCACTGGTAAAGGTCGTAGAAGGCCCCAAGCTTTGCTCCGTGTAGGCTTATTTCTGTTGCATATGGCACAGGTTTTGACGTAGATCTCACAGTCGGCCATACTCGGCCACCAAAATGTGCGCTGTGTTAGCTCTAATGTCTTGCTTATTCCGAAGTGTCCAGCCAAAGGGTGGTCGTGACAGTAGGCTAAGACCAAGGTTCGAGCTTCTTCGGGTACCACGATTTATTCCCCCTTCCATAGTAACCCTTCCTTGTTTTGCACTGAGATTCCAGGTGGATTAGGTGCCCCAATGGATGCGGTTTGTAGCTTGGACAGGAGCTCTGACTGTAATAGCAAGAAGTTACCTGCTGATAGGATGGTATCAGGTTTAGGGACCTCCTTGGGGTCTTCAAACATTCGTGACAGAGCGTCGGGTTTAGAATTCTTGGAGCCAGGCCGGTAAGTAATGTGAAATGAAAACCTCGAGAAAAACAGCGCCCATCTAGCTTGTCGTGGTCTAAGGCGTTTAGCTGTTCTGAGGTACTCTAAATTCTTGTGGTCGGTGTAGACCAGGACTGGATGCAGGGCTCCTTCCAGGAGGTACTTCCACTCTTCCAGCGCGACTTTAATCGCCAGAAGCTCTCGATCCCCAATATCATAATTCCTCTTGGCCGGAGTCAGTCTTCTGGAGAAGAAAGCTACTGGGTGCATGAGGTCTTTTACGCCTCCCCTTTGTGACAGAATCGCCCCCACTGCATTTTCGGATGCATCCACCTCCAGGATGTAGGGCTGGGATGCATCCGGATGACTTAGGATGGGTGCAGCCGTGAATAACTTTTTCAGGGTCTCGAAGGCCGCCTGTGCTTCCGGTGTCCACTAAAAACGCATCCCTGCTTTGGTAAGTTGTGTGATAGGTGCGACCAGGCCTGAGAAATTCTTAATGAATTTCCTATAAAAATTTGCGAAGCCGATAAAGCGTTGCATGCCCTTCTTATCTGCTGGGACTGGCCATTCCAAGATTGCTGAAACTTTCTGAGGATCCATTGCGATTCCTGAGGTGGAGATGATTAGCCCCAAGAATTGAATACTGTTTTGCTCGAAACAACATTTCTCTGCTTTGGCAAATAGTCCGTGCTGGCGAAGTCGCTCCAGCACATTCTTAACGTGACCACGATGTGCTTCCAGGGATGATGAAAAGATTAGGATGTCGTCAAGGTAGACGATCACGAAGATGTCCAGATAATCCCTGAAAATGTCATTGACAAAATGTTGAAAGGTGGCTGGGGCATTACACAGCCCAAATGGCATCACTAGGTACTCATAGTGCCCAAATCGGGTGCGGAAAGCTGTCTTCCACTCGTCCCCTTCCTGGATACGGACCAGATTATAGGCGCCCCTGAGATCTAGCTTCGTAAAAATGGAGGCTGTCTTCAGTCTCTGGAATAATTCGGGGACCAAGGGAAGCGGATAGCGGTTTTTAACCGTAATTTTATTTAATTCTCGGTAGTCCACACAGGGTCTTAGCGACTGATCTTTCTTTTCAACAAAGAAAATTCCTGCACCTGCGGGAGATGTGGACGGACGGATAAATCCCTTTTTCAGGCTCTCCTCGATGTACTCTTTCAAGGCTCCTAACTCCCGTTCGGAAAGAGGAAATATTCGGCCAAAAGGAATTTCAGAACCCGGTAGGAGGTCGATGGGGCAATCATATGCCCGATGTGGGGGAAAGATGTCTGCTCCCCGTGGGCTGAACACATCCAGATAGGAGTGGTAGGCCGAAGGAATAGCCTGGGCTAATTCTTCCTCAGTGGCTACACAGCACAGAGATGGCATGGCTCTGGGGGTCTCAAGGCAACAGTGCTCCTGACAATACTGAGACGTAAACTGTATTGTACCCATTTTCCAGTCAATGTGAGGGTCATGGGCTCGTAGCCAAGGAAGTCGCAGGATTACTGGAAACAGAGGGGACGCAATGGCGTCCTATCGGAGGAACTCCTGATGATGTCCGGCTATCGTTGTGTGGAGCTGCGGGGTTTCTCGATCTACTACTCCGGACTTAATCTGGGACCCGTCTGCCAGAAATATGTTCAGGCCCTGCTCCTTGGTCTGCAACGGAATTTGATGGTGAGCTGCGAAGCCAAGGTCAATGAAGCAGCTACAGGCTCCTGAATCAATGATGGCCGT
Source organism: Staurois parvus (assembly GCF_062004578.1). Taxonomy (NCBI): domain Eukaryota; kingdom Metazoa; phylum Chordata; class Amphibia; order Anura; family Ranidae; genus Staurois; species Staurois parvus. The sequence goes on from NW_028319640.1 coordinate 257,074, forward strand.
CACCGGTATGAGCCTTCGGGGAAGTTGGAAGGAGATGTGTATAGCTAAGTGAGTGGCGTTGTTGAGGCCGGGAGAAGACACCGTAGAAACAACTGAAGCACACTTATGCATCTTCTCTGGACAGGAACGGACTATATGGCCAGCTGCTCCGCAATATAAGCATAAGCTGTTCTGCCGGCGCCTCTGGCGCTCTTCAAAGGTAAGTGAGGGCCGCATTACTCCGATCTGCATTGGTTCAGCTTCCTCAGCCATTTCCTGATCTTGAATCCTGCTTGGGGAGGCAGGTTGGAGCGGAACCCGGGGTAACACCTATGTTGGCCTGAGATGTGAAGTGGCCTTTTCTTGCCGACGTTCCCGCAGCCTGCGGTCAATTTGAATGGCCACTCGAATTAACTCCTCCAGCGTGTCGGGTATACCAACTCTGGCCAATTCGTCCTTAAGTGGTTCGGACAAGCCTAGCCGAAATTGATGGCGCAAAGCTGCGTAGTTCCACTGTGTGTCCCCACTCCAGTGCCTGAATTCAGCCACATAATCCTCCGCCGCTCGGCGGCCTTGTTGCAGTGTAAGTAGCGTCGCTTCGGCCGAAGCGACTCGCTGCGGGTCGTCATACAGTTGTGACATTTCTTTAAAAAAGGATGACACTGAATCTAGGTGGTAGTGCCGATCCTCCATCAGCCGATGGGCCCAGCCTTGAGGTTCTCCCTGTAATAGCGATATGACAAACCCCACCTTAACTGATTCGGAGACAAAGGTTCGGGGTTGGAGATTAAAGTAAAGCAAGCAAGAGTTCTGGAAAGCCCTGAATTTTTTCCGATCCCCATTGAAACGCTCGGGTGTAGGTACTCAAGGTTCAGGTGGAGGGATGGTCAATACGGCTCTGGCCGATGATTCCGCGGGGCCCTGGGCCGCGGCTGCATCTGCCGTGGCGGATGGCGTGGCTGCTGGTGCAGTTAGAGCCTGGATACGCCCCTCCAGGTGCGTGTACCCCTCTTGAAGTGTCTCCACTGCCTGAGTAAGTGCCGCCAGGTGTTGGCAGATTTCATCCAGAGGTGAAGGGCCTCTTCCTGGCTCCGTCATGGCCTGATGGTTCTGTCAGTAGCCGACTGGCTGTAGCCTCTAGCGGCCCACTGGCCGGGATTCCCCAGGGCGCGGAGTCTAAGCCTCAGTCTGCTGGTTCACCAGAGCCCCTGATGGTGGGGATGGACTTGAAGCAGCCTGAGACCAGGTCGCGACCCCTGAGAAACACCAGCTGTGGTAAAGGCAGGTGCCAATGGCATGGTGCAGGTGAGAGCCAGATGTGAAGAGGTATGCGTAGTCGGACAGGCAGGGTTGGCAACAGCGGAGCAAACAGTACTGAGCAGTAGGCAGAAGAATAACGGGTCACAAGCCGGGTTCAGTAACAGGAGGTCAGGCAATCAGGATCAGACAGAGAATAGTCAGGACGATCCAGGGGTCAGGGCAGGAGAAGACAGCAGTATCAGGAGCAGGCTGGGTCAGCAACAAGGAAACCAGGAACACAGGATCAGCAGGAACACAGGTACAGGGAACAAGACCATCAGGCAATTTGGTGATGCACAGGGCTGGTTTAAATAGGGCGCCCTGTGCTCTCATTGGTGCAGCTGCGATTGCTAGTGCGCATGCGCAGCCGCCGCCGTGATCACTGAGAACTCAGTGCTCGCCTGCTAGGACGAGTCGGCAATCTGCACATGAGCGCACCGCTGAGCGGCCGCAATCCCTGACACTCTGCCTTTGAGACCAGAATAGGCAGAGATGAGGGGGTGCAGTATTTGCACAGAGAGGTGCGGGATCTGTAGGAGGAGTTCTGTTCTCCTCTCTGCTACCGATTGCTGAAACAAAGTGAGGGTAAAGACAAAGGGGTTGCCACAGCTGCAGGAGAGGTGCGAGGGGCACATGAAATGGCCTGTAGGGCCAGATTCGGGCCTTGTGTTTGACACGTGTGTACTAGGGTTAGAGATCTGTACTGGGGGGTATGTGGTCTGTACTGGAAAGGTAAGGTATCTACTAGAGGGAAAGGTCTGTACTGGGAGGTATGTCGTTTGTATTGGGAAGGTAAGGTATCAACTAGGGGTAGGGGTCAGTTCTGGGGGCCAAAAAGCTGTAAGCCCCTCTGTATAAGTAGGACCATTAGCCCCCATTTCTTGGGAACAGTCTTTTTTTTTAAGGGATTGTACCTGGGAAACAAACATTCCTTGTCCGTCTGGTAGTGCAGTGCAGGGGCATCACTGCACAGGACACCTACATATATTGCTGATTGCCCCTTGTCCCGACACAGCTTGCTCTTTTTTTTTAGGAGTAGGGGTCTGTACAGGGGGGGAATGTGGCCTTTACTGGGAAGGTAAGGTGTGACGGGAGTCACTTTGGGTGGGGGGCCCAGTCACATAAGGTATCTACTAAGAGTAGAGGTCTGTACTGGGGGGTATGTGGTCTGTACCGGGAAGGGAAGGTATCTACTAGGGGTTGAGGTCTGTACTGGGGGGTATGTGGTCTGTACCGGGAAGAGGAGGTATCTACTAGGGGTAGAGGTGTGTACTGGGGGGGATATGATCTGTAATGGAAAGGTGAGGTATCTACAAAGGGGAGTGGTTTGTACTGGGGGGTATGTGTTCTGTACTGGAAAGGCAAGGTGTCTACAAAGGGTAGAGGTTTATACTGGGGGATTAGTGGTCTGTACCAGGAAGGTAAGGTATTGTCGCAGCTGCTTTCCCCTCTCAGCCCCTTGCTCTGTCCCTGCTCTCTTTGCCGTCTCTCATCCGTGCCCCTCTCCCCTCCTGCAAAGATGAAAGGCATTCCTAAGACATGCTGGAGGCATGCCAGCTCGGCCCCCCCCCATTTGCCTAGGTGACTAGGGGGTCCAAAATCAGTTTTAAGAAGCTGATGCCAGAGCTCCCGAGGTATTCACCGCTGTGTAGCTGATGGAAGGGGCCGGGCTGCGGCTGGGACCTTTCGTGGCCAGGCTCGGCAGAGACCCAAGGCTGCCTAGGACCCCCCTTCTCCCAGAGCTGGGGAAGACTGTCTGCTAGACACCAGAGATCCGTGAGTACATGCTCTCTGCCAGCTTCACTTGAACTGTTCTTGTGCTGACCTCACACCAACCCCCCCGTTGGATTACTTGTACAGAGACTCACACCAAACCCCCTGTTGGATTACTTGCTACAGAGTGTCAGGAATGGACTTGCCAATAGTGGTGGGACTCACCTGCCTTGTGGGCTGCAGTACCAGGGCTGGCCAGCGGGTGCTCTCAACAACCAGAGGTTCACTTCGGCAATTAGCCATCACCTGGGGCTGATTGCAGGTGGTGTATTTAAGGGATGGCCAGACCTGCAGTCTGTGCCTTGGTGTGTGTTTTTCCATGGGCCCCTGTATCTTGTAACCTACGTTCCTGTTCCTGCCTGACTTGTTGCCGACCCTGCCTGATCCTGACTTCTGCTGACTTCTCCTGTTTGATCCCTGGCTTGTGACCCTGACCATTCTCTGCCTGACCTCCTGTACCTACCTGCCCGATAGTTATTGACCCGGCCTGCCTGACTACGTTGTGCTCTATATCTGTATGTACCTGTGTATCTGTATCAGTTTAGGTTTGGGTTTGTTTCACCTTGTTGTATGTATTTGTGTTAGCTTGGGGTTTGGTGCACTGCGTTTATATTTGTATTGTTAGTCTTAATAAATTATATTATTTACTATATCTGAAGCCTACGTTTCCCTATGTCAGTCCACACACTTCTGGTCATACCCGCATCCCTGACACAGAGACTCACCCCAAACCCCCTATTGGATTACTTGCTACAGAGACTCTCCCTTGGCTCTTGGTGTTGGACTTTAAGTGTGTTGGTCCTTCCGTGTTGCTCTGTACTGCCGTATTCACCCTCCCTGTGAACTCCCCTATTCGGTGACTGTCATCTGTTTGCCTCAATAAAGCTTTGTGCGTTTGCCATCTGCTCTGTGTGTTCTGTCCTGCCTACGCTCCGTCACAGGTATCTACTAGGGGTAGAGGTGTGTACTAGGGAGTATTTGATCTGTAATGGAAAGGTGAGGTGTCTTCAAAGGGGAGAGCTCTGTACTGGGGGTATGTGGAGTGTAGTGGGAAGGTAAGGTATCTACTAGGAGTAGAGGTCTGTATTGGGGGGTTTGTGGTCTGTATTGGAAAGGTAAGGTATCTGCTAGGGGGAGTAGTCTATATGGGGTGATATGTGGTTTGTTCTGGGAATACTAGGAGTAGAGGTCTGTATTGGGGGGTTTGTGGTCTGTATTGGAAAGGTAAGGTATCTGCTAGGGGGAGTAGTCTATATGGGGTGATGTGTGGTTTGTTCTGGGAATACTAGGGGGAGAGGTCTGTATTGGGGGGTTTGTGGTCTGTATTGGAAAGGTAAGGTATCTGCTAGGGGGAGTAGTCTATATGGGGTGATATGTGGTTTGTTCTGGGAATACTAGGAGTAGAGGTCTGTATTGGGGGGTTTGTGGTCTGTATTGGAAAGGTAAGGTATCTGCTAGGGGGAGTAGTCTATATGGGGTGATATGTGGTTTGTTCTGGGAATACTAGGAGTAGAGGTCTGTATTGGGGGGGGGTTTGTGGTCTGTATTGGAAAGGTAAGGTATCTGCTAGGGGGAGTAGTCTATATGGGGTGATATGTGGTTTGTTCTGGGAATACTAGGAGTAGAGGTCTGTATTGGGGGGTTTGTGGTCTGTATTGGAAAGGTAAGGTATCTGCTAGGGGGAGTAGTCTATATGGGGTGATATGTGGTTTGTTCTGGGAATACTAGGAGTAGAGGTCTGTATTGGGGGGTTTGTGGTCTGTATTGGAAAGGTAAGGTATCTGCTAGGGGGAGTAGTCTATATGGGGTGATATGTGGTTTGTTCTGGGAATACTAGGAGTAGAGGTCTGTATTGGGGGGTTTGTGATCTGTATTGGAAAGGTAAGGTATCTGCTAGGGGGAGTAGTCTATATGGGGTGATATGTGGTTTGTTCTGGGAATACTAGGAGTAGAGGTCTGTATTGGGGGGTTTGTGATCTGTATTGGAAAGGTAAGGTATCTGCTAGGGGGAGTAGTCTATATGGGGTGATGTGTGGTTTGTTCTGGGAATACTAGGGGGAGAGGTCTGTATTGGGGGGTTTGTGATCTGTATTGGAAAGGTAAGGTATTTACTAGGGGGAGTAGTCTATATGGGGTGATATGTGGTTTGTTCTGGGAATACTAGGAGTAGAGGTCTGTATTGGGGGGTTTGTGATCTGTATTGGAAAGGTAAGGTATCTGCTAGGGGGAGTAGTCTATATGGGGTGATGTGTGGTTTGTTCTGGGAATACTAGGGGGAGAGGTCTGTATTGGGGGGTTTGTGATCTGTATTGGAAAGGTAAGGTATTTACTAGGGGGAGTAGTCTATATGGGGTGATATGTGGTTTGTTCTGGGAATACTAGGAGTAGAGGTCTGTATTGGGGGGTTTGTGGTCTGTATTGGAAAGGTAAGGTATCTACTAGGGGGAGTAGTCTATATGGGGTGATGTGTGGTTTGTTCTGGGAATACTAGGAGTAGAGGTCTGTATTGGGGGGGGGTTTGTGATCTGTATTGGAAAGGTAAGGTATCTGCTAGGGGGAGTAGTCTATATGGGGTGATGTGTGGTTTGTTCTGGGAATACTAGGAGTAGAGGTCTGTATTGGGGGGGGTTTGTGGTCTGTATTGGAAAGGTAAGGTATCTGCTAGGGGGAGTAGTCTATATGGGGTGATATGTGGTTTGTTCTGGGAATACTAGGAGTAGAGGTCTGTATTGGGGGGTTTGTGGTCTGTATTGGAAAGGTAAGGTATCTACTAGGGGGGGTAGTCTATATGGGGTGATATGTGGTTTGTTCTGGGAATACTAGGAGTAGAGGTCTGTATTGGGGGGTTTGTGGTCTGTATTGGAAAGGTAAGGTATCTGCTAGGGGGAGTAGTCTATATGGGGTGATATGTGGTTTGTTCTGGGAATACTAGGAGTAGAGGTCTGTATTGGGGGGTTTGTGATCTGTATTGGAAAGGTAAGGTATCTGCTAGGGGGAGTAGTCTATATGGGGTGATATGTGGTTTGTTCTGGGAATACTAGGAGTAGAGGTCTGTATTGGGGGGTTTGTGATCTGTATTGGAAAGGTAAGGTATCTGCTAGGGGGAGTAGTCTATATGGGGTGATATGTGGTTTGTTCTGGGAATACTAGGGGGAGAGGTCTATATTGGGGGGGGGGGTTTGTGATCTGTATTGGAAAGGTAAGGTATCTGCTAGGGGGAGTAGTCTATATGGGGTGATATGTGGTTTGTTCTGGGAATACTAGGAGTAGAGGTCTGTATTGGGGGGTTTGTGATCTGTATTGGAAAGGTAAGGTATCTGCTAGGGGGAGTAGTCTATATGGGGTGATATGTGGTTTGTTCTGGGAATACTAGGAGTAGAGGTCTGTATTGGGGGGTTTGTGATCTGTATTGGAAAGGTAAGGTATCTGCTAGGGGGAGTAGTCTATATGGGGTGATGTGTGGTTTGTTCTGGGAATACTAGGGGGAGAGGTCTGTATTGGGGGGTTTGTGATCTGTATTGGAAAGGTAAGGTATTTACTAGGGGGAGTAGTCTATATGGGGTGATATGTGGTTTGTTCTGGGAATACTAGGAGTAGAGGTCTGTATTGGGGGGTTTGTGGTCTGTATTGGAAAGGTAAGGTATCTACTAGGGGGAGTAGTCTATATGGGGTGATGTGTGGTTTGTTCTGGGAATACTAGGAGTAGAGGTCTGTATTGGGGGGGGGTTTGTGATCTGTATTGGAAAGGTAAGGTATCTGCTAGGGGGAGTAGTCTATATGGGGTGATGTGTGGTTTGTTCTGGAAATACTAGGAGTAGAGGTCTGTATTGGGGGGGGGTTTGTGGTCTGTATTGGAAAGGTAAGGTATCTGCTAGGGGGAGTAGTCTATATGGGGTGATATGTGGTTTGTTCTGGGAATACTAGGAGTAGAGGTCTGTATTGGGGGGTTTGTGGTCTGTATTGGAAAAGTAAGGTATCTGCTAGGGGGAGTAGTCTATATGGGGTGATATGTGGTTTGTTCTGGGAATACTAGGAGTAGAGGTCTGTATTGGGGGGGGGGGTTTGTGGTCTGTATTGGAAAGGTAAGGTATCTGCTAGGGGGAGTAGTCTATATGGGGTGATATGTGGTTTGTTCTGGGAATACTAGGAGTAGAGGTCTGTATTGGGGGGTTTGTGATCTGTATTGGAAAGGTAAGGTATCTGCTAGGGGGAGTAGTCTATATGGGGTGATATGTGGTTTGTTCTGGGAATACTAGGAGTAGAGGTCTGTATTGGGGGGTTTGTGGTCTGTATTGGAAAGGTAAGGTATCTGCTAGGGGGAGTAGTCTATATGGGGTGATATGTGGTTTGTTCTGGGAATACTAGGAGTAGAGGTCTGTATTGGGGGGAGTTTGTGGTCTGTATTGGAAAGGTAAGGTATCTGCTAGGGGGAGTAGTCTATATGGGGTGATATGTGGTTTGTTCTGGGAATACTAGGAGTAGAGGTCTGTATTGGGGGGTTTGTGGTCTGTATTGGAAAGGTAAGGTATCTACTAGGGGGAGTAGTCTATATGGGGTGATGTGTGGTTTGTTCTGGGAATACTAGGAGTAGAGGTCTGTATTGGGGGGTTTGTGATCTGTATTGGAAAGGTAAGGTATCTGCTAGGGGGAGTAGTCTATATGGGGTGATATGTGGTTTGTTCTGGGAATACTAGGAGTAGAGGTCTGTATTGGGGGGTTTGTGGTCTGTATTGGAAAGGTAAGGTATCTGCTAGGGGGAGTAGTCTATATGGGGTGATATGTGGTTTGTTCTGGGAATACTAGGAGTAGAGGTCTGTATTGGGGGGGGGTTTGTGATCTGTATTGGAAAGGTAAGGTATCTGCTAGGGGGAGTAGTCTATATGGGGTGATATGTGGTTTGTTCTGGGAATACTAGGAGTAGAGGTCTGTATTGGGGGGTTTGTGGTCTGTATTGGAAAAGTAAGGTATCTGCTAGGGGGAGTAGTCTATATGGGGTGATATGTGGTTTGTTCTGGGAATACTAGGAGTAGAGGTCTGTATTGGGGGGTTTGTGATCTGTATTGGAAAGGTAAGGTATCTGCTAGGGGGAGTAGTCTATATGGGGTGATATGTGGTTTGTTCTGGGAATACTAGGAGTAGAGGTCTGTATTGGGGGGAGTTTGTGGTCTGTATTGGAAAGGTAAGGTATCTGCTAGGGGGAGTAGTCTATATGGGGTGATATGTGGTTTGTTCTGGGAATACTAGGAGTAGAGGTCTGTATTGGGGGGTTTGTGGTCTGTATTGGAAAGGTAAGGTATCTACTAGGGGGAGTAGTCTATATGGGGTGATGTGTGGTTTGTTCTGGGAATACTAGGAGTAGAGGTCTGTATTGGGGAGTTTGTGGTCTGTATTGGAAAGGTAAGGTATCTGCTAGGGGGAGTAGTCTATATGGGGTGATATGTGGTTTGTTCTGGGAATACTAGGAGTAGAGGTCTGTATTGGGGGGTTTGTGGTCTGTATTGGAAAGGTAAGGTATCTACTAGGGGGAGTAGTCTATATGGGGTGATATGTGGTTTGTTCTGGGAATACTAGGAGTAGAGGTCTGTATTGGGGGGTTTGTGATCTGTATTGGAAAGGTAAGGTATCTGCTAGGGGGAGTAGTCTATATGGGGTGATATGTGGTTTGTTCTGGGAATACTAGGAGTAGAGGTCTGTATTGGGGGGTTTGTGATCTGTATTGGAAAGGTAAGGTATCTGCTAGGGGGAGTAGTCTATATGGGGTGATATGTGGTTTGTTCTGGGAATACTAGGAGTAGAGGTCTGTATTGGGGGGTTTGTGGTCTGTATTGGAAAGGTAAGGTATCTGCTAGGGGGAGTAGTCTATATGGGGTGATATGTGGTTTGTTCTGGGAATACTAGGAGTAGAGGTCTGTATTGGGGGGAGTTTGTGGTCTGTATTGGAAAGGTAAGGTATCTGCTAGGGGGAGTAGTCTATATGGGGTGATATGTGGTTTGTTCTGGGAATACTAGGAGTAGAGGTCTGTATTGGGGGGTTTGTGGTCTGTATTGGAAAGGTAAGGTATCTACTAGGGGGAGTAGTCTATATGGGGTGATGTGTGGTTTGTTCTGGGAATACTAGGAGTAGAGGTCTGTATTGGGGGGTTTGTGATCTGTATTGGAAAGGTAAGGTATCTGCTAGGGGGAGTAGTCTATATGGGGTGATATGTGGTTTGTTCTGGGAATACTAGGAGTAGAGGTCTGTATTGGGGGGTTTGTGGTCTGTATTGGAAAGGTAAGGTATCTGCTAGGGGGAGTAGTCTATATGGGGTGATATGTGGTTTGTTCTGGGAATACTAGGAGTAGAGGTCTGTATTGGGGGGGGGTTTGTGATCTGTATTGGAAAGGTAAGGTATCTGCTAGGGGGAGTAGTCTATATGGGGTGATATGTGGTTTGTTCTGGGAATACTAGGAGTAGAGGTCTGTATTGGGGGGTTTGTGGTCTGTATTGGAAAAGTAAGGTATCTGCTAGGGGGAGTAGTCTATATGGGGTGATATGTGGTTTGTTCTGGGAATACTAGGAGTAGAGGTCTGTATTGGGGGGTTTGTGATCTGTATTGGAAAGGTAAGGTATCTGCTAGGGGGAGTAGTCTATATGGGGTGATATGTGGTTTGTTCTGGGAATACTAGGAGTAGAGGTCTGTATTGGGGGGTTTGTGGTCTGTATTGGAAAGGTAAGGTATCTGCTAGGGGGAGTAGTCTATATGGGGTGATATGTGGTTTGTTCTGGGAATACTAGGAGTAGAGGTCTGTATTGGGGGGAGTTTGTGGTCTGTATTGGAAAGGTAAGGTATCTGCTAGGGGGAGTAGTCTATATGGGGTGATATGTGGTTTGTTCTGGGAATACTAGGAGTAGAGGTCTGTATTGGGGGGTTTGTGGTCTGTATTGGAAAGGTAAGGTATCTACTAGGGGGAGTAGTCTATATGGGGTGATGTGTGGTTTGTTCTGGGAATACTAGGAGTAGAGGTCTGTATTGGGGAGTTTGTGGTCTGTATTGGAAAGGTAAGGTATCTGCTAGGGGGAGTAGTCTATATGGGGTGATATGTGGTTTGTTCTGGGAATACTAGGAGTAGAGGTCTGTATTGGGGGGTTTGTGGTCTGTATTGGAAAGGTAAGGTATCTACTAGGGGGAGTAGTCTATATGGGGTGATATGTGGTTTGTTCTGGGAATACTAGGAGTAGAGGTCTGTATTGGGGGGTTTGTGATCTGTATTGGAAAGGTAAGGTATCTGCTAGGGGGAGTAGTCTATATGGGGTGATATGTGGTTTGTTCTGGGAATACTAGGAGTAGAGGTCTGTATTGGGGGGTTTGTGATCTGTATTGGAAAGGTAAGGTATCTGCTAGGGGGAGTAGTCTATATGGGGTGATATGTGGTTTGTTCTGGGAATACTAGGAGTAGAGGTCTGTATTGGGGGGTTTGTGATCTGTATTGGAAAGGTAAGGTATCTGCTAGGGGGAGTAGTCTATATGGGGTGATGTGTGGTTTGTTCTGGGAATACTAGGAGTAGAGGTCTGTATTGGGGGGGGGGTTTGTGGTCTGTATTGGAAAGGTAAGGTATCTGCTAGGGGGAGTAGTCTATATGGGGTGATATGTGGTTTGTTCTGGGAATACTAGGAGTAGAGGTCTGTATTGGGGGGGGGTTTGTGGTCTGTATTGGAAAGGTAAGGTATCTGCTAGGGGGAGTAGTCTATATGGGGTGATATGTGGTTTGTTCTGGGAATACTAGGGGGAGAGGTCTATACTGGGTGGGTTGAGATTCTATGGAATGTAAAACTCCTCTATCCAAGAAATGAACGTCCCCGCAGAAACTTGGTTAATCCTGAGAAATACATTTTTATTCAGCTCCAGAACAGTCCAAAAGATACTTGGAACAGATGACAAAGTCCAGATGAATATTTGTAACTAAGACAATGAACAACAACCCTCAGAGTCCCATTTAAGATTCTTTACATCAAGTATAGAAATACTACACCGCCAGCGTACGTCCGATCTATAACATGCACCGAGGTCGCTTCCATGCATACAATAATGTGTGGCATGATCCGTACTTGTGCATCCATATTGATGAAAGAAAGAAGCTCTACATTAACTGCTACACTTCCCTTCACATACAGTTTACTATCAGTAAGCAAAGCTGGAGGGGTTTCTGATTGGCCGACAAAACACTTTTGATCTTAACAAGAAAAGACTTCTCTTGTCATTACTGTAAATAACAATTTAGGTCACTATAGTGTTTACCAGGTAAACAAGTCACCCTTTCACCATTTCCCATGAATACCCCATCCAGTCTAATTACCATCAATAAATACAGTTGCAAGAAAAAGTATGTGAACCCCTTGGGATTACGTGGAGTTTTGCATGAATTGGGCATACAATGAGCTCTGAACGTCATCTAAGTCACAACAATAGAAGAACACAGTCTGCTGAACATAATACTACACAAACATTAGATGTTGCCATGGTTTAATTGCACATAACATGTAAACATTCACAGTGCAGGGAGAAAAAAGTATGTGAACCTTTGGACTTAATAACTGGTTGATCCTCCTTTGGCAGCAATAACCTCAACCAAACGTTTCCTGTAGTTGCAGATCAGACCTGCACAATGATCCGGAGTAATTTTGGATCACTCCTCTTCACAAAATTGTTTCAGTGTAGCAATATTCTTGGGATGTCTGGTGTGAATCGCTCTCTTAAGGTCATCCACAGCATTTCAATCAGGTTGAGGTCAGGACTCTGACTGGGCCACTCCAGAAGGAGTATTCTGTGCTGTTGCAGCCATTGTTTTGTTGAATGACTTGTATGCTTTGGGTCATCATTGTCCTGTTGCATCACCCATCCTCTGCGGAGCTTCAGTTGGCGGACAGATGGTCGTACGTTTTCCTGCAAAATGTCTTGATAAACTCTGGAATTCATTTTCCCATCAATGACAACAATCCGTCCAGCCCTGAGGCAGCAAAGCAGCCCCAAACCATGATGCTCCCTCCGCCATGTTTCACAGTGGGGATGAGGTTTTGATGTTGGTGGGCTGGGCCTTTTTTTCTCCACACATAGTGTTGTGTGTTCTTCCCAAACAACTCAATCTTGGTTTCATCTGCCCACAGTATATTCTGCCAGTAGTGCTGTGGAACATCCAGGTGCTCTTTTGCAAACTTCAAAAGTGCTGCAATCTTCTTTTTGGCCAGCAATGGCTTCCTCCGTGGTGTCCTCCCATGTGCTCCATTCTTTTAAATGTTTTCCTTATTGTAGATGTGTCAACAAAAATGTCAGCATGTGCCAGAGATTTCTGTAGGTCTTTAGCTGACACTCTGGGATTCTTCTTTACCTCGTGCAGCATTCTGCGCTGGGCTCTTGCAGTCATTTTTACAGGACGACCACGCCTAGGGAGAGTAGCAACAGTGCTAAACTTTCTCTATTTGTAGACAGTCTATCTTACCGTGGACACATGAACATCAAGGCTCAAGGAGATACTTTTGTAACCCTTTCCAGCTTCATGCAAGTCAACAATTCTTGATCGTAGGTCTTCTGAGAGCTCTTTTCTGCGAGGCATGATTCACATCAGACAGTGCTTCTTGAAACCAGTAAACCCAAAACAGGTGTCAGCAACACATCCAATATCATCACACTGATTGGAGTCAAGGTTGGCTCACTCCTGGCTCCAATTAGCTCTGGGAGAAGTCATTAAGCTAGGGCCTCACATACTTTTTCCTCCCTGCACTGTGAATGTTTACATGTTATGTGCAATTAAACCATGGCAACATCTAATGTTTGTGTAGTATTATGTTCAGCAGACTGTGTTCTTCTATTGTTGTGACTTAGATGACGTTCAGAGCTCATTGTATGCCCAATTCATGCAAAACTCCACGTAATCCCAAGGAATTCACATACTTTTTCTTGCAACTGTACTTCTTATAGGGTCCAATCACATTCCTCATCATCCTTAAATATGTAAACAATGTATCCATTGAAATGTCTAATTAGATAAACAGGCGATTCCCCAAATATGGAGGGGACCTTGTATAGAATTAACATAGCAAAGGGTTCTTTTGATGTGTAAAGTGTTCATTCAAGATCAGGGGCGGACTGACAACTCATGGGGCCCCCCGGGCAATAGGGGATCATGGGGCCCCTGTGTCCTTGCTCACACTCAAAGCACACCTAAAAAATCCTATAAAAAAAGGTACCAGGGGCATTTCATGGGGCCCCCTACTGACCCCAGGCCCTCGAGCAGTGCTCAAGTGCTCGAATGGTCAGTCCGCCCCTGTTCAAGATCTATCTATACACAAGCATAAATATATATATATATATACAGTACACACCAGGGGTGGACTGACAACTCATGGGGCCCCCGGGCAATAGGGGATCATGGGGCCCCTGTGTCCTCGCCCACACTCAAACCACACCCAAAAAAGCCTATGAAAGGTACCAGGAGCATCTCATGGGGCCCCCTTCTGACCTCGGACCCTCAGGCAGTGCACGATTGCTCGAATTGGTCAGTCCCCCCCGGTACACACGCAAACACATAGTACTCAGCATAGTTCCATAGTTAGTCTGGCTGAATAAAGACAAAAGTCCATCCAGTTCAACCATAGGAAAAAAAGAAAAAAAAAGTTATCATCCTACACCCACAGTTGATCCAGAGGAGGGCAAAAAAAGCATACATGACTCCACCCCTTTTGAAAAGTAGGATTTGAGTCAATATTTCAATGAACACAAGAATAATTCCCACTATTGGGACTGATCGACGTTTCATAGAACATTTGTTCGGCTCATTACATGGAAGGAAGGTGAATAATAGAACTTAGATAACAAAATCATCAGTTTTATTCCAATGAGTTGATGCAGAAATGAATTCCCCCCACAACAAGAACTCCTCCATCTAGTATTCTGTATGACCTCTATGATTGGTGAGGACGGCACCGAGTCTTCTAGGCATGGAATGGACAAGTTGGAGACATGTTGCAACATCGATCTTTTTCCATTCTTCAAGAACGATCTCTTTTAGAGCCTGGATGCTGGATGGAGAGTGATGCTCAGCTTGTCTCCTCAGAATTCCCCCATAGGTGTTGGATTGGGTTGAGATCAGGACACACACTTGGCCACGGAATCCCTGTCACCCGGTTCTTCTTCAGAAATACATCAGTGGCCTTAGATGTGTGTTTTGGATCGTTGTCATGTTGGAAAAGTGCACAACGACCGAGGGCATGGAGTGATGGGAGCATCTTCTCATTCAATATAGAGCAATACATCTGTGAATTCATGACACCATTAATGAGATGCAGCTACACAACACCAGCAGCACTCATGCAGCCCCACAGAAGGACACTGCCACCACCATGTTTCACAGTAGGCACCCTGCATTTTTCTTTGTACTCCTCACCTTTGCGACACCATACAGTTTTGAAGCCATAAGTTCCAAAAACATTCATTTTGGTCTCATCACTCCAGAGTACAGAGTCCCAGTAGTCTTCTTCTTTTTCACCATGGGCCCTGGCAAATTGTAGGTGGGCTTTTTTGTGCATGGGCTTTAGGAGAGGCTTCCTTCGTGGACGACACCCATGCATGCCATTCCTCTGCAGTGTACGCCATATTGTGTCACGGGAAACAATCGCCCCAGTTTGGCTTTCTACTTCTTTAGCGAACTGCAATGAACTTGTATGGAGATTTTCTTCAACCCTTCTCATCAGAAGACGCTCCTGTCGAGGTGTTAACTTCCGTGGACGGCCTGGATGTGTCTGTGAGATGGTTGCATTTCCATCTTTGCTACATTTTTATATCACTTTTGCTCCAGTATTCTGACTGATAAGTAAAGGTTTGCTGATCTTCTTGTAGCCTTCACCTTTCTTGTTTAAAGAAATGATTTTCTTTCTCAGGCCTTCTGACATTTCTCTTCCATGTGGTGCCATTGCTGGCAGCATGAAATGGGCGGGGTTTTCTTTGTTAAGTAACACCCTTTTATAATCACCTGTCTGCTGGACACCTGTTTAATGAATAATTAAACTCACCTGGAGTTGAATTCTTGTTCATTAGGATTTTGTTGTCTAAAATTTAGCTTTGCTCCTAAGACTTTCATTGGGGTGTGTTCATTTTTGCAGCATGTTCTTGGACGAATTTGTTAGACAAAATACTTTTTTGTGTGTGCAAATTATCAAATCCTGTCTGCAATAAATGGTTGACATTTGTGGGAGGAGTTTGTTAGTGTCCCATAGAAAATGTGGATTCTGAAAGGAAATTAAAGGTTTTCTGACAAACCTGTTGGGGTGGACTCATTTATGCTGAGCACTGTATATATATATTACACACAATATACAACACTGGGGAGTATGTGATCTGTAATGGAAAGGTAAGGTATCTTTAAGGGGAGAGGTTTGTACTGGGGGGTATGTGTTTAGTACTGGCAAGGTAAGGTATCTACTACTAGGGATAGGGGACTTTAGTGAGGGGTATGTGATCTGTACTGGAAAGGGAAGGTATCTACCAGGGGGAGAGATTTGTACTGGAGGGTATGTGATCTGTACTAGAAAGGTAAGGTATCTAATAGGGGGAGAGGTTTGTACTGGGGGGTATGTGTTCTGTACTGGAAAGGTAAGGTATCTACTGGGGGGAGAGGTTTGTACTGGGGGGTATGTGTTCTGTACTGGAAAGGTAAGGTATCTTTAAGGGGAGAGGTTTGTACTGGGGGGTATGTGTTCTGTACTGGAAAGGTAAGGTATCTTTAAGGGGAGAGGTTTGTACTGGGGGGTATGTGTTTAGTACTGGCAAGGTAAGGTATCTACTACTAGGGATCGGGGTCTTTAGTGAGGGGTATGTGATCTGTACTGGAAAGGGAAGGTATCTACCAGGGGGAGAGATTTGTACTGGAGGGTATGTGATCTGTACTAGAAAGGTAAGGTATCTAATAGGGGGAGAGGTTTGTACTGGGGGGTATGTGTTCTGTACTGGAAAGGTAAGGTATTTACTGGGGGGAGAGGTTTGTACTGGGGGGGTATGTGTTCTGTACTGGAAAGGTAAGGTATCTTTAAGGGGAGAGGTTTGTACTGGGGGGTATGTGTTCTGTACTGGAAAGGTAAGGTATCTTTAAGGGGAGAGGTTTGTACTGGGGAATATGTGATCTGTAATGGAAAGGTAAGGTATCTTTAAGGGGAGAGGTTTGTACTGGGGGGTATGTGTTTTGTACTGAAAAGATAGGGTACCTACTACTAGGGATAGGGATCTTTAGTGAGGGGTATGTGATCTGTAATAGAGAGGTAAGGTATCTATTAGGGGGGAGGTCTGTACTGGGGGTATGTGTTCTGTACTGGAAAGGTACGGTATCTACTAGGGGAGAGATTTGTACTGGGGGTATGTGATCTGTAATAGAGAAGTAAGGTATCTACTAGGGGGAGAGGTTTGTACTTTGGGGTATGTGTTCTGTAATAGAGAGGTAAGGTATCTATTAGGGGGAGAGGTTTGTACTGGGGGGTATGTGTTCTGTACTGGAAAGGTACAGAAGGGGAGAGGTTTGTACTGGGGGGTATGTGATCTGTAATAGAGAAGTAAGGTATCTAATAGGGAGAGAGGTTTGTACTTTGCGGTATGTGTTCTGTACTGGAAAGATAAGGTATCTACTAGGGGGAGAGCTTTGTACTGGGGGCAGGGGCGGATTGACCATTTGGAAACTCGGGCACTGCCTGAGGGCCTGGGGTCAGTAGGGGGCCCCATGAGATGCCCCTGGTACCTTTTTCATAGGATTTTTTTGAGTTTGGGCAAGGACACAGGGACCCCATGATCCCTTATTGCCCGGGGGCCCCATGAGTTGTCAGTCCGCCCCTGACTGCGGGGTATGTGTTCTGTACTAGAAAGGTAAGGTATCTACTAGGGGGAGAGGTTTGTACTGGGGGGTATGTTTTTTGTACTGGAAAAGTGAGTGTCAGGAATGGACTTGCCAATAGTGGTGGGACTCACCGGCCTTGTGGGCTGCAGTACCAGGGCTGGCCAGCGGGTGCTCTCAACAACCAGAGGCTCACTTCGGCAATTAGCCATCACCTGGGGCTGATTGCAGGTGGTGTATTTAAGGGATGGCCAGACCTGCAGTCTGTGCCTTGTTGTACTGTTTGCTTGTCCCTGGTTTCCTGATCCTGTTTCTGCCTGTCCTGACGCTGCCTGAACTCTGCCTGTACTGACCTCGGCTAGTCCTGACCACTCTCCCGCCTGCTCCTGGTACTCCGTTTGCCCGTTTGCTATGACCCGGCCTGCCTGACGACTCTTGTATCGTATGTTTGTTATCTGTTGGAGGTTTGGTTCAGTTTGTTTGCACTGCGTTTGTATTGTTAGTCTTAATAAATTATATTATTTACCATATCTGAAGCCTGCGTTTCCCTGTGTCAGTCCACACACCTCTGGTCACACCCACATCCCTGACAGTGAGGTATCTACTAGGGGGAGAGGTTTGTAATATGGGGTATGTGTTCTGTACTGGAAAGGTAAGGCATGTACTAGGGGGAGAGGTTTGTACTGGGGGGTATGTGTTCTGTACTGGAAAGTTAGGGTATCTACTAGGGGAAGAGGTCTGTACTGACTGGGGTTTCAGCTCTGAGATGACACAGTCATAAGTTTCCTGGTGCCTGTGCATTTCTTGCCGGTGTTCATAAATGCCTGACACAGATCAGCCTCTCTCTCCTTTTGATTTGCTACAATGTAGCAGACTGAACTAGGAGTAGGGGAGACCGAGGAAATGCTTCCTTCTGGCTGCAGCAGAGTGATGACATCATCTCAGCCAAGGCAAAGGCTGACTAGAGCTCAAAGATGTTTTTTTGTAACAATAAAAGGTGGAACGTTTCCCAGAAATGATACTGTAGCGTTATACTGTGACATTCGGGGATTTACTCCTTGTAAAGTTATTGCCGGGTCAACTTATAAGAGAAGCAACATTTTCACAGAACATTTCACTCGACGCTGATTAGGAAACGGAACACGAGTCCGCAGGAGGAACATCGGAGGGAATGTAATACTAAAATGTATCTTGTAATTATACGATATCATTCCCGGTAATAAATTAGACATTTTCTACTTGGAAACCCGAGTGCATCGTACTGCAGCTTTGCTTTTAATTACGAGAACCCCGAGAAACGGGCAGAAGATGAACAAGAAGAAAGAACAAATTATCTGAAGTGGAGAAACAAAAAAATAGCATTTCCAAAGAATTATCCGAAGGACATGAGCAGCTTGTTCTGTACCAGGAGTACCAGGAGGTGAATATTTCTGTCCATTGATATTAGTAATGCTGAATTGCACCTCTAAAGATTGGAGAAAGTCAATATCCCTGAGTCCTGATTTTATGTTTGTACTGTACATTCTAGTATATTTCAAACCCCCCTCCCCCCACACACAAAAAAAGAACAATGTCCCCTCTGGTCCCATATATTTCATTTATCATCTATTATAAATGGGATAATAATCAGTATGTTGGGCTGGGGATTTGTCTAGCACAGTGGTCTCCAAACTGCAACCCGGGGGCTGGATGTGTTTAACTGCACTAGGGTATTTCCGCTTCCCTGTCCGAACACAGATCCACTGACACCACCGCTGGCCATATAAGACGAGACAGCACCAGACTTGCAGGAAAGACAGGAAGTGGACTGCTTTATTTTAACATAAATACAAGATACAGTTGCAAGAAAAAGTATGTGAACCCCTTGGGATTACGTGGAGTTTTGCATGAATTGGGCATAAAATGTGCTCTGAACGTCATCTAAGTCACAACAATAGAAGAACACAGTCTGCTGAACATAATACTACACAAACATTAGATGTTGCCATGGTTTAATTGCACATAACATGTAAACATTCACAGTGCAGGGAGGAAAAAGTATGTGAACCTTTGGACTTAATAACTGGTTGACCCTCCTTTGGCAGCAATAACCTCAACCAAACATTTCCTGTAGTTGCAGAACACCTGCACAACGATCTGGAGTAATTTTGGACCACTCCTCTTCACAAAACTGTTTCAGTGTAGCAATATTCTTGGGATGTCTGGTGTGAATCGCTCTCTTAAGGTCATGCCACAGCATTTCAATCGGGTTGAGGTCAGGACTCTGACTGGGCCACTCCAGAAGGCGTATTCTGTGCTGTTGCAGCCATTGTTTTGTTGAATTACTTGTATGCTTTGGGTCATTGTCCTGTTGCATCACCCATCCTCTGCGGAGCTTCAGTTGGCGGACAGATGGTCGTACGTTTTCCTGCAAAATGTCTTGATAAACTCTGGAATTCATTTTCCCATCAATGACAACAATCCGTCCAGGCCCTGAGGCAGCAAAGCAGCCCCAAACCATGATGCTCCCTCCGCCATGTTTTACAGTGGGGATGAGGTTTTGATGTTGGTGTGCTGGGCCTTTTTTTCTCCACACATAGTGTTGTGTGTTCTTCCCAAACAACTCAATCTTGGTTTCATCTGTCCACAGTATATTTTGCCAGTAGTGCTGTGGAACATCCAGGTGCTCTTTTGCAAACTTCAAACGTGCTGCAATATTCTTTTTGGACAGCAATGGCTTCCTCCGTGGTGTCCTCCCATGTACTCCATTCTTGTTTAATGTTTTCCTTATTGTAGATGTGTCAACAAAAATGTTAGCATGTGCCAGAGATTTCTGTAGGTCTTTAGCTGACACTCTGGGATTCTTCTTTACCTCATGCAGCATTCTGCGCTGTGCTCTTGCAGTCATTTTTACAGGACGACCACGCCTAGGGAGAGTAGCAACAGTGCTAAACTTTCTCCATTTGTAGACAGTCTGTCTTACTGTGGACACATGAACATCAACGCTTTTGGAGATACTTTTGTAACCCTTTCCAGCTTCATGCAAGTCAAAAATTCTTGATCGTAGGTCTTCTAAGAGCTCTTTTCTGCGAGGCATGGTTCACATCAGACAGTGCTTCTTGAAACCAGTAAACCCAAAACAGGTGTGTGTTTTTTAAGGGCAGGACAGCTGTCAGCAACACATCCAATATCATCACACTGATTAGAGTCAAGGTTGGCTCACTCCTGGCTCCAATTAGCTCTGGGAGAAGTCATTAAGCTAGGGCCTCACATACTTTTTCCTCCCTGCACTGTGAATGTTTACATGTTATATGCAATTAAACCATGGCAACATCTAATGTTTGTGTAGTATTATGTTCAGCAGACTGTGTTCTTCTATTGTTGTGACTTAGATGACGTTCAGAGCACATTTTATGCCCAATTCATGCAAAACTCCACGTAATCCCAAGGGGTTCACATACTTTTTCTTGCAACTGTATATACACAGGGCGGGGAAATACACACCCAGACAGGAAACACATCAGCAGCCCGTCCCATCAGGGAGAAGGGCTGCCGGAAATATTACATCCCATAATAGTTTGCTCCCAATCAAGACACAAAATAGAACAATGGGATGCAGCCGCATGGCAAGGAACAATGAACAACCCCCACACCAATATTAGAACATTTCACCCTGTACCCCTAACAGGCAAAGGGTGACGTACGCATAATAGGGAGCTGTCACAGGAGTCTCCCCACCCCTCAAAAGGGGGCTGTGTTCCATGGACCTCCCACCCAAAGTCACTCCCGTCACATATCTCCCCTTTCGGCAGGAGACTAACGCAGGAGGAGACCCCAGACGGATGGACTCCGAAGTTAGTCTGTACTTCCAGTCCCCCAATGCCGGCAACCACACAGTTCCCCAAACAAATGATCCCACACAAAGCATTACTCACCCAGCCAACCTCTGCCTCTCCCGTAGAACATACCCGCCGCTGGGGAGAAGTACGGACTGGTCCTTCTCCCTGAAGTCCTCTCAGCTGCTGGAGAGAAGACAAGGTGGCTGGGCCGACTCCATCATATGGTGGTGGATCTGGGCCGACTGCTCAGCATCCCTGGGGTATCCAGGTGGTGACTGTAGTCTCATCCACTTTGACTTGATGGACATCCCCCAGTGTTTGCAAAGTAAGGCTGACCTCCTCCTGTCCCAATGCCAGACCCTTTTCTGGGGTTGTGTCAGTGGAGACTGAAGTCCCATTCATGGACATCAGCTCAAGCTGCCATTGTGAGGTGCCGATTGCATCCTCTTCCTGTAGCTCCTGCGGTGCTGATTGTTGTGGGCAGAGGTCAACCACGCCATGCCCTGATGTCAGCTCTTCTGCTGGAGGTGCGACGGCTGGTTCCTCCTCAGCAGAAAAGTCAATCAAATCCCCAGTCTCTGGAACTGGTGTCTGGGGATAGGGGTTCACCATCTCCTGTCCGTGGAACTCAGAAGATGTTACCAGTGCTGGGCAGGGTTCAGTAATGTTTGGCCCTGTTGCCAGCTCTTCTGCTGGAGGCTCACCAGGTTGTTTTTCCTCAGCAAAGAAGTCTATCAAATCTCCAGTCTCTGGAATTTCCACTGCCGACTCTTGGGCATGCTGCCGAACATGTTTTATCAGTTGCCTGTATGCCCTTTCCAGATCCTGTTCTTTCTTCAGCAGGTATTCCAGATCTGGTTCAAGCTCCGAGACCCCTGTGAGACCAAACATAGCCTCTCTGTCTTCTCGCAGGTCCTCAAGGGTAGGTTCTCCTTCATCGCCAAACACAAAATGATCTGCAGGGCTCTCCCACAGCAATCCAGGGCCACCAAAGTCATATCCCTCAGGAGAGCATTCTGTTGTCACCCCTAAATATTCCTGCTCTGTGTACCATTGCAGAGCCCGATATCGGTTGTCCAGTTGTATCTCCTGCTGGACCAGCCTGTCCAACTCAGTCACCCATTGCTCCTGGGGTCGCTCTCCCAGGAATGGCGTCCGTAACTTCTGATGGTCCCTGGCCCGTTCCCCTGGGGTTGGATAGCGCTTGTTCTTGTCCATACCAGTAACCTGGAGGGCTCCTCTCCAAAGCACCTCCCAAATCCGCTGCCCGAGCTCCAGGTACTGATCCGCAGACACAGTCCTGGGGTATGGTGCAGGAACGTTCCGCAGCAGCCCTGGAAACTCTAATGCCAGGTCTATATCTCCCCTGGGGTGACCGACGTCTCCTTTCCTGATCTTGAATCCCGGTGGTGGTTTGGACGTGTTCACAGCCAGGAAGCACAATCCCACCGATTGCCACCAATGTAACAGAACCAACCCCGACTGCACTCGGGTATTTCCGTTAGACTCCCGCTTCCCTGTCCAAACACAGATTCACGGACACCACCCTTGAAATCACTCAGGAAATAGACTACCTTATTTTAACATAGATACAAGATATATACACAGGGCGGGGAAATACACACCCAGACAGGAAACACATCAGCAGGCCGTCCCATCAGGGAGAAGGGCTGCCGGAAACATTACATCCCATAATAGTTTGCTCCTAAGCAAGACACACAGTAGAACAATGGGATGCACCACGTGGCAACAATGAACAACCCCCACACCAATATTAGAACTTTTAACCCTGTACCCCTAGCAGGCACAGGGTGACTTACACATAATAGGGAGCTGGGGAGCTGACACAGGGGTCTCCCCACCCATCAAAAGGGGGCTGTGTTCCATGGGCTCCCCACCCAAAGTCACTCCTGTCACAACGTGGTCTTTGCTTGCTTTTATCTGGCCCTTTTTTCCTCTACACTGCCATCAAGAGAGGGATATAGCTCCTGCCACTGACATCAACAATGGGGCACTATTCCTCAACTGACACCAACGATGGGGCACTATTCCTCCCACTGACACCAATGATGGGGCACTATTCCTCCCACTGACACAATGATGGGGCACTATTCCTCCCACTGACACCAACGATGGGGCACTATTCCTCCCACTGACACCAATGATGGGGCACTATTCCTCCCACTGACACCAATGATGGGACACTATTCCTCCCACTGACACCAATAATGGGGCACTATTCCTCCCACTGACACCAACGATGGGGCACTATTCCTCCCACTGACACCAATGATGGGGCACTATTCCTCCCACTGACACCAATGATGGGGCACTATTCCTCCCACTGACACCAATAATGGGGCACTATTCCTCCCACTGACACCAATGATGGGGCACTATTCCTCCCACTGACACCAATGACGGGGCACTATTCCTCCCACTGATACCAATGACGGGGCACTATTCCTCCCACTGACACCAATGATGGGGCACTATTCCTCCCACTGACACCAATGACGGGGCACTATTCCTCCCACTGATACCAATGACGGGGCACTATTCCTCCCACTGATACCAATGATGGGGCACTATTCCTCCCACTGACACCAATGATGGGGCACTATTCCTCCCACTGACACCAATGATGGGGCACTATTCCTCCCACTGACACCAATGATGGGACACTATTCCTCCCACTGACACCAATGATGGGGCACTATTCCTCTCACTGACACCAATGATGGGGCACTATTCCTCCCACTGATACCAATGACGGGGCACTATTCCTCCCACTGACACCAATGATGGGGCACTATTCCTCCCCCTGATACTAATGAAGGGGCACTATTCCTCCCACTGACACCAATGATGGGGCACTATTCCTCCCACTGACACCAATGATGGGGCACTATTCCTGCTACTGTAAGCCGTGTACCGGGGGGGCTCCCCAGGATACAGTGAAGTTACAAACGAGGAAACAACCCCAACACCAGCTTTTGCCACAACAGAATGTTACTTAGATGTGGCAAATAAACACAACTACAAATGCTGGAACATACAATAAATTTACATCCACCCAGCCCAAAGGCTGAGACCCTTGTGCTGCACAGCACGGCGCCCCCTGATGGATGAAGGTAGAAGGTGAAGTAATTTACCTACTGGGGGCACAACTGAGCTGCCACACCTTACCTGTTATTACCCCACAGAGCAGGAATCAGTGTATGGGGGTACGGGATGGGCTAGCCTGCAGTGCAGCACAACAGCTTACAGTCTTACACAAATCTACAGTATTCCCCCCCCATAACTGGTCCTGTAGCACGTGCCTGAGTATTCCTTCTGAGCAAAACGCCAGTCTGGGGTGAGTTTGTAGGATTTTATCAGCTCTCCAATGTGAAATGTCACTTTAAGTTGTGGAGTCCTTCCAATGATCAGCAACAACACTTGTGGCCTGACACAAACAGGGACCCTAACTAACTATAGTCCTGGCCTCAGTCTTATAGAAGCCAACACTGAAATGAGGTGCGTGCACGATCTTACCGACCCGGCTCTGCTTTGCATCCGCTGGTGACTCAGAACAGAACAAATGTCTCTCCAACAAGCATGCGGTCTCGCCGTATATGTTGCTTAGTTCCTCTGCTCTCATCAGCATTCCTGGCAGCCATCTTATCAGCATTCCTGGCAGTAATCTCATCAGCTTCACTTAGCTGCAGCTCTGGTTACGGAGGGACGCTTTCACACCTGGATGTCATCAGATTCTCAGCTCACAGGGCCCCTTATTCACCATGCTCCAAAACATGGCTTCTCTCTCTCCTTCCTGTTCTCTCCAACTCTGTGTGCAAAACTCCACCTCTTCATGAATATACAAATATCTATGCAGTCTGAGGCTGTGTTAGAAAAACAGTGACATCTTGTGGCTAAACTGCAGAATGTCAGTCAAAACATTAATTTACTTCCACACAAACAGTGTTCAAACAATGAGGGCTGTTTCCCCATCTCACACTACTGACACCAATGATGGGCCACTGTTTCTCCCACTGACACGAACGATGGAGCACTATTCCTGCCACTGACACCAATGAAGGGGAACTATTGCTCCCACTGATACCAACAGGGCACTATTCCCTCCCACTGACACCAATGATGGGGCACTATTCCTCCCACTGACACCAATGATGGGGCACTATTCCTCCCACCGACACCAATGATGGAGCACTATTCCTCCCACTGACACCAATAATGGGGAACTATTCCTCCCGCTGACACCAATGATGGGGCACTATTCCTCCCACTGACACCAATGATGGGGCACTATTCCTCCCACTGACACCAATGATGGAGCACTATTCCTCCCACTGACACCAATAATGGGGAACTATTCCTCCCACTGACACCAATGATGGGGAACTATTCCTCCCACTGACACCAATGATGGGGCACTTTTCCTCCCACTGACACCAACGATGGGGCACTATTCCTCCCACTGATACCAATGATGGGGCACCATTCCTCCCACTGACACCAATGATAGGACACTATTCCTCCCACTGACACCAATGATGGGGCATAATTCCTCCCACTGACACCAATAATGGGGCACTATTCCTCCCACTGACACCAATGATGGGGAACTATTCCTCCCACTGACACCAATGATGGGGCATTATTCCTCCCACTGACACCAATAATGGGGAACTATTCCTCCCACTGACACCAATGATGGGGAACTATTCCTCCCACTGACACCAATGATGGGGAACTATTCCTCCCACTGATATCAACGATGGGAGGAATAGTATTAGAACTTAACCACTTCAGTATTGGACACTTTCCCCCATTCCTGCCCAGGCCAATGTTCAGTTTTCAGCGCTCTCATACTTTGAATGGCAATTACTCCGTCATGCAACATTGTATCCATGTAAAATATAAATACTTTTCTTTTTTAGACAGATAGATCTTTCTTTTGGTGTCATTTAATCATCACTGTTTCATTTTTTTTTATTTTTTTTTCGCTGTACGAACAAAAAAATATCAAACGTTTTGAAAAAAAAGTATTTTTTCTTAATTTCTTCGTTTTTTCTTCATTTCTGTTATAAAATTTAGCAAAAATTCAAATCAGTGTATATTATTCACTCTGTGTGAAAGTTATAGAGTCTACAAACAATGGGATATATATTTGAAAATTGATTGTTCCTGATGTACTGAAGGCTGACCTAATCTCTTGAGTCCCTAAAATGTCAGGACAGTACAAATCCCCCCCAAATGTCAGGACAGTACAAATCCCCCCCAAATGTCAGGACAGTACAAATCCCCCCCAAATGTCAGGACAGTACAAATCCCCCCCAAATGTCAGGACAGTACAAATCCCCCCCAAATGTCAGGACAGTACAACCCCCCCCAAATGTCAGGACAGTACAAATCCCCCCAAATGTCAGGACAGTACAAATCCCCCCCAAATATCAGGACAGTACAAATCCCCCCCAAATGTCAGGACAGTACAAATCCCCCCAAATGTCAGGACAGTACAAATCCCCCCCAAATGTCAGGACAGTACAAATCCCCCCAAATGTCAGGACAGTCCAAATACCCCCCAAATGTCAGGACAGTCCAAATACCCTCCAAATGTCAGGACAGTACAGATATCCCTCAAATGTCAGGACAGTACAAATCCCCCCCAAATATCAGGACAGTACAAATCCCCCCAAATGTCAGGACAGTACAAATCCCCCCAAATGTCAGGACAGTACAAATCCCCCCAAATGTCAGGACAGTACAAATACCCCACAAATTACCCCCTTTTTGGAAAGTAGACAGTCAAGGTATTCAGTAATAGACATGCTGAGTTTTTCGAAGTTGTAATTTTTTTGTCACAATTTTTTGGAAAATTAAGAAATTAAATGTATTTTTTTCAAAAAGTTGTCATTTATCAAGTTATTTCTCACATACGGCATAGACATACGTATAATTACACCTCAAAACACATTTTGCTAAATTTTCGGAGTATGGCGATACCACATGTGTGAGATGTTTCACAACTTAGATGCATAAAGAGGCCCAAAATCCAAGGAGCACCTTTAGGCTTTCAAGGAGCTTAAATCTAATATCCTGACTACTGTAATATGGGGGATGTGCAGCTCAGTGGTAGGTGCAATTTTTGTACAACGAGTCCATGTCACACAGACAGTACAGTTAAGGGTCTGGTAGCCCACTTTTATTAAAAGGGAGAAAACAAAACAAAAGTCAATCCAGGATTCTCATACAGGGGTGTCAACTTCATTCAGCAAACATAAATGAAAAATATTGAGCCACCTGGCTCTCTGGTCACCCGTCTCTCTGGTCAGCAGTACCTCTGCTTGTTTTGGTCACCCAGACCACTTGCTATTCAGGCTCTCTCTCTGACATAGGTGACAGCACCTTGCTCTTCAGGCCCACATGGCATCTTCACAGGGTTTTCCCAGTATCTCCAGCTGGAACCCACCAGAGATGTATAGATTCTCTCCAGTCCGCCTGGACTCACTGACCTCCGTATCTTCCTCAGTCCCTTTCTTGGTCCCCCAGACTCTTGGAGCTAGCCAGACTTTCCCAGTCCTTGGGCTCACAATCCTCCTCAGATGGGTTGTAGTCTCCACCAGGAACTCACAGCTGTCCTTACAGGGTTCTGCCTTCAAACAGCTCCAACTCCCACCACCTACTGCTCTAACCAGCCCAGCATCAGAAGGGCACCTGGGCACACACCCTGCTAGTTGTCCACAACACCCGGACACTGGCTTGGAGGTTCCATCCTGCCCAAGGCTCTTAGGAATCTCCAATCTACAGAGCCCCATCCGGAAATACCAAGATCTCGGGACAGCTTCAGGAGCAGTTCTCTCCACTCAGACATGATGTAGCCCTGCTGTCAGCAGACATACAAACTCTGGATCTTTTCCCATTTCCATGGTGACAGAGCTTCATGCTGTCACAATACCTATCACATTTTTGGAGTCCCTTGAGCACCCAGACAGTGGAAACACCCACAAAATGACCACATTTTAGAAAGAACGCACTCTGAGGTATTTTCTGAAAGGCATAGCGAGTCTTTTGAAAATGTCATGTCAAGTTTTTGGAAAATTCAGGAAAGAAAATTAAAATGTTGTTTTTCTGGGGTTTTTTTACGCAAAGTTGTCAATTATTAAGATATTTCTAACACACATCACAGGCATACCTAGAATTACACCCCAAAACCCATTGTCATGGTCCGATTTCAAGCTCGGAAACCAGTAGCTATAGCAGCAGCAAAGCTCCCACCAACCAGCAGTACGGTTTACAAGCAGGTCAACCTGGCAGATGATGTGGGCTCACCCAAGGTGTGGGGGCTAAGCAATCTCCGGTATTCACCAGAGCTTCTGATGGTGGGGATGGGTTTTGCTGCATGTTGGTACTAGGTCATGGTCCTCAGGATCGCCCCACCAGGAGGTGAGCAAGCTGGGGTCCAGTTGCAGAGATAGCAGGTAGGGATGGAACATAGGGGAAGTCAGTAAACAAGCCAAAGGTCAGTAACAAGTGGTTGCAGGTTGGGATCGGGCAGAAGCGTGGTTGAGGATCAGTAACAAGCGGTAGCAGAAGTACGGATGGCAGCAGGAGAGACAAGAGCGAGATATTGGCTGGAGAAGGCAAAAAAATCTGGCAAACATGAAGTGCAAACACATGGCTTAAATCAGGAATTTAATGGGAGGAGCAAAGAATTCAAGGTTCACCAGAAAACGAGGTACAAGACAGGATTGTTCAATGGATCAGGTAGTATGCTACCCAGCATTCCCGATATTTCAGCAAGAAGAGTTACTGCCAGACACAGCAGAGGTCCCGGGTTCAAGCCCAAGCCCTGATACTCATTCTGCTACTCATCCTGGGTTTGGCAATCCCACATGTGTGAGACTTTTCTCAGCCTAGCCACAATAAGAGGCCCACAATCCAAAGAGCACCTTTAGGCGTTCTAAAGGGATAAATTACACATCTAACTCCCTAACCACCTACCAGATTTTTGAAGGCCCCGGAGCACCAGGACGGTGGAAACACCCACAGGATTGCCACACTTTGGAAAGCAAACGCCCCGAGACATTTTTACAGGCATGGTGAGTCTTTTGAAGGCTTCATTTCTTTTGCCACAAGTTTTTGGAAAATGCATAAAGAAAACTAAAATTATTTTTTTTCACACAAAGTTGTCAATTTAATAAGATATTTCTCACACACAGCATGGGCATACTTAGAATTACACCCCAAAACACTCTCTGCTACTCCTCCCCGAGTATGGCGATACCACATGTGTGAGACAATCTCACGGGACTAATAGCAGTCCCAGTTCCTATAATTCAAGCATGCCTCGCCTACTGCTACATGGCTGCCCGAGCAACATCATCTTCACTGACCAGGAAGTACAGGAGGCGGAAGAAAAGAAGAACAAAAGAGGTCCTGTGGTTCCAGGAGTGCAGTTATCCTCAGGGGATGGCTGGGACTGGAGCACAATTCCCCAGCAGCGCAGAGTATTTCAGGAGAGGAGTTATAGAGGAAGGAGAGGAGTCCTCCAGCAGTGCAGAGTATTTCAGGAGAGGAGAGTTATAGAGGAAGGAGCGGAGTCCTCCAGCAGTGCAGAGTATTTCAGGAGAGGAGTTATAGAGGAAGGAGCGGAGTCCTCCAGCAGTGCAGAGTATTTCAGGAGAGGAGAGTTATAGAGGAAGGAGCGGAGTCCTCCAGCAGTGCAGAGTATTTCAGGAGAGGAGTTATAGAGGAAGGAGCGGAGTCCTCCAGCAGCGCAGAGTATTTCAGGAGAGGAGTTATAGAGGAAGGAGATGAGTCCTCCAGCAGTGCAGAGTATTTCAGGAGAGGAGAGTTATAGAGGAAGGAGCGGAGTCCTCCAGCAGTGCAGAGTATTTCAGGAGAGGAGTTATAGAGGAAGGAGCGGAGTCCTCCAGCAGCGCAGAGTATTTCAGGAGAGGAGAGTTATAGAGGAAGGAGCGGAGTCCTCCAGCAGTGCAGAGTATTTCAGGAGAGGAGTTATAGAGGAAGGAGAGGAGTCCTCCAGCAGTGCAGAGTATTTCAGGAGAGGAGAGTTATAGAGGAAGGAGCGGAGTCCTCCAGCTGCGCAGAGTATTTCAGGAGAGGAAAGTTCTAGAGGAAGGAGAGGAGTCCTCCAGCAGTGCAGAGTATTTCAGGAGAGGAGTTATAGAGGAAGGAGAGGAGTCCTCCAGCAGTGCAGAGTATTTCAGGAGAGGAATTATAGAGGAAGGAGCGGAGTCCTCCAGCAGTGCAGAGTATTTCAGGAGAAGAGAGTTACAGAGGAAGGAGAGGAGTCCTCCAGCAGTGCAGAGTATTTCAGGAGAGGAGTTATAGAGGAAGGAGCGGAGTCCTCCCGCAGTGCAGAGTATTTCAGGAGAGGAGAGTTATAGAGGAAGGAGAGGAGTCCTCCAGCAGTGCAGAGTATTTCAGGAGAGGAGTTATAGAGGAAGGAGCGGAGTCCTCCAGCAGCGCAGAGTATTTCAGGAGAGGAGAGTTATAGAGGAAGGAGAGGAGTCCTCCAGCAGTGCAGAGTATTTCAGGAGAGGAGTTATAGAGGAAGGAGCGGAGTCCTCCAGCAGTGCAGAGTATTTCAGGAGAGGAGAGTTATAGAGGAAGGAGCGGAGTCCTCCAGCTGCGCAGAGTATTTCAGGAGAGGAGAGTTCTAGAGGAAGGAGAGGAGTCCTCCAGCAGTGCAGAGTATTTCAGGAGAAGAGTTATAGAGGAAGGAGAGGAGTCCTCCAGCAGTGCAGAGTATTTCAGGAGAGGAGAGTTATAGAGGAAGGAGAGGAGTCCTCCAGCAGTGCAGAGTATTTCAGGAGAGGAGTTATAGAGGAAGGAGAGGAGTCCTCCAGCAGTGCAGAGTATTTCAGGAGAGGAGAGTTATAGAGGAAGGAGCGGAGTCCTCCAGCAGTGCAGAGTATTTCAGGAGAGGAGTTATAGAGGAAGGAGAGGAGTCCTCCAGCAGAGCAGAGTATTTCAGGAGAGGAGAGTCATAGAGGAAGGAGCGGAGTCCTCCAGCAGCGCAGAGTATTTCAGGAGAGGAGTTATAGAGGAAGGAGAGGAGTCCTCCAGCAGAGCAGAGTATTTCAGGAGAGGAGTTATAGAGGAAGGAGAGGAGTCCTCCAGCAGTGCAGAGTATTTCAGGAGAGGAGTTATAGAGGAAGGAGAGGAGTCCTCCAGCAGTGCAGAGTATTTCAGGAGAGGAGAGTTATAGAGGAAGGAGAGGAGTCCTCCAGCAGTGCAGAGTATTTCAGGAGAGGAGTTATAGAGGAAGGAGCGGAGTCCTCCGGCAGAGCAAAGTATTTCAGGAGAGGAGAGTTATAGAGGAAGGAGCGGAGTCCTCCAGCAGCGCAGAGTATTTCAGGAGAGGAGAGTCATAGAGGAAGGAGCGGAGTCCTCCAGCTGCGCAGAGTATTTCAGGAGAGGAGAGTTATAGAGGAAAGAGCGGAGTCCTCCAGCAGTGCAGAGTATTTCAGGAGAGGAGAGGAAGGGGCGGAGTCCTCCAGCAGTGCAGAGTATTTCAGGAGAGGAGAGTTATAGAGGAAGGAGCGGAGTCCTCCAGCAGCGCAGAGTATTTCAGGAGAGGAGAGGAAGGGGCGGAGTCCTCCAGCAGCGCAGAGTATTTCAGGAGAGGAGAGGAAGGGGCGGAGTCCTCCGGCAGCGCAGAGTATTTCAGGAGAGGAGAGACATAGAGGAAGGAGCGGAGTCCTCCAGCAGTGCAGAGTATTTCAGGAGAGGTGAGTTATAGAGGAAGGAGCGGAGTCCTCCAGCAGTGCAGAGTATTTCAGGAGAGGAGAGTTATAGAGGAAGGGGTGGAGTCCTCCAGCAGCGCAGAGTATTTCAGGAGAGGAGAGGAAGGGGCGGAGTCCTCCGGCAGCGCAGAGTATTTCAGGAGAGGAGAGTCATAGAGGAAGGAGCGGAGTCCTCCAGCAGCGCAGAGTATTTCAGGAGAGGAGTCATAGAGGAAGGAGCGGAGTCCTCCAGCAGTGCAGAGTATTTCAGGAGAGGAGAGTTATAGAGGAAGGAGCGGAGTCCTCCAGCAGCGCAGAGTATTTCAGGAGAGGAGAGTTATAGAGGAAGGAGAGGAGTCCTCCAGCAGTGCAGAGTATTTCAGGAGAGGAGTTATAGAGGAAGGAGCGGAGTCCTAAAGCAGTGCAGAGTATTTCAGGAGAGGAGAGTTATAGAGGAAGGAGCGGAGTCCTCCAGCAGCGCAGAGTATTTCAGGAGAGGAGTTATAGAGGAAGGAGCGGAGTCCTCCAGCAGAGCAGGGTATTTCAGGAGAGGAGAGTTATAGAGGAAGGAGAGGAGTCCTCCAGCAGCGCAGAGTATTTCAGGAGAGGAGGTATAGAAGAAGGAGCGGAGTCCTCCAGCAGTGCAGAGTATTTCAGGAGAGGAGAGTTATAGAGGAAGGAGAGGAGTCCTCCAGCAGTGCAGAGTATTTCAGGAGAGGAGAGTTATAGAGGAAGGAGAGGAGTCCTCCAGCAGCGCAGAGTATTTCAGGAGAGGAGTTATAGAGGAAGGAACGAAGTCCTCCAGCAGTGCAGAGTATTTCAGGAGAGGAGAGTTATAGAGGAAGGAGAGGAGTCCTCCAGCAGAGCAGAGTATTTCAGGAGAGGAGAGTTATAGAGGAAGGAGAGGAGTCCTCCAGCAGTGCAGAGTATTTCAGGAGAGGAGAGTCATAGAGGAAGGAGAGGAGTCCTCCAGCAGCGCAGAGTATTTCAGGACATACAGGACTGATTGTAGAAGCAGCGCCATGTCAGTGCTGAGGTATGACGATTGCATGCAGCTCTGTATGGACGAGCATCAGGCGTGTTTTGCTGTCAGCAGAGCCGTGTCATGTTTGAAGGTAATGCACGCCGAGATTTATGACATCATAAAGAATAATGCTTCATGTGGCACTTTACGTGGATGTCAGTTGGGGTTTATGGCCATTAATGCAGCATAATGTGTTTTGCAGCGATGTAGTCAGCAAAGTTTCCTGTTCTAAGTGAAGATCAGAAAGCAAATAGAAATGTTCCAGCTGACCTGATTCTCCGAGAACTCCATCACATTCACCTCTTTGTACGATATCACGGCATGATTACCTGCAGATACAAATTATTCGTCCACGGCTGCAATGATAATCAGTCATGGCGATAGGGAGCAAATAAGTGGCCAAAGTGTAGCGATGATGGAATCCCGACCTATACGGATCCAACACACTTTTCTAACTTCTGGAGGCTCTTCTCGGTTACATGGAGATCAGGAACATTCAGAGAACTCCAATGTATCAAGTACAACGACGATCAAACCTGAAGAAGAGTCGACTGGTTCAGTCTTGATATTCCAGAAGTTATATTTGGGGATTTGTTCCTTGTAGCCTCCTTATAACTATTCTTCATCTTTTGGCCGAGTGTTTTCCATATTTCCTGCACTCTGAGGTTTTCTCTTTGTTATGTTACCCTCCATTGAGAGAGCAATCCCGAGATCTGAGCCAGAAGTGTTCCTGGACATCATTGTTCACCAGATGGTCAGATCCTGGAGTCCCAGTACTGCTGGGTCGGCTTACTGACTGATCAATATGATAAGTAGAGATGAGCGAATCGAACCAGGCGAAGTGGAATTTGTTGCGAATTTCAGGAAAAATTCGATTCGCGGCGAATCCGAATATTAGCATACTTCGGGTGCGCGAATCGGATTTTTCCCGATCAGCCGGCAAAAGTGTCCCTGCAGAGAGCTCCGCTATTTCTGACAGTTCTCTGACAGTTCCTTCACATGTACAGCGGTTGAAACATTGTATCTATTTGTTTCCATTTAGGATACAGATGTTTTTATTCGGAAACAGATACAATGTTTCAACCGCTGTAAATGTGAAGGAACTGTCAGAGAACTGTCAGAAATAGCGGAGCTCTCTGCAGATACACTTTTTGCTGCACTGGAATACTTCTTCTTTTCATTCTTCTTTTCATTCTTCTCATTCTTCTTTTCATTCTTCTTTTCATTCTTCTTCTCATTCTTCTTTTCATTCTTCTTTTCATTCTTCTCATTCTTCTTTTCATTCTTCTTTTCATTCTTCTTCTCATTCTTCTTTTCATTCTTCTTCTTCTTTTCATTCTTCTCATTCTTCTTTTCTTTTTCATGAAAAGAAGAATGAGAAGAAGAATGAAAAGAAGAATGAAAAGAAGAATGAGAAGAATGAAAAGATGAATGAAAAGAAGAAGAAGAATGAAAAGAAGAATGAGAAGAAGAATGAGAAGAATGAAAAGAAGAATGAGAAGAATGAAAAGAAGAATGAAAATAAGAAGAAAAAGAATGAAAAGAAAAAGAAGAATGAAAAGAAGAATGAAAAGAAGAAGAAGAATGAAAAGAAGAATGAAAAGAAGAATGAGAAGAATGAAAAGAAGAATGAAAAGAAGAAGAAGAATGAAAAGAAGAATGAGAAGAAGAATGAAAAGAAGAATGAGAAGAAAAATGAGAAGAATGAAAAGAAGAATGAGAAGAATGAAAAGAAGAAGAAGAAGAATGAAAAGAAGAAGAAGAATGAAAAGAAGAAGAAGAAGAATCTTTTCATTCTTCTCATTCTTCTTTTCATTCTTCTTTTCATTCTTCTTCTTCTTCTTTTCATTCTTCTTTTCATTCTTCTTCTTCTTCTTTTCATTCTTCTTCTTCTTTTCATTCTTCTTCTTCTTCTTTTCATTCTTCTTCTTCTTTTCATTCTTCTTCTTCTTTTCATTCTTCTTCTTCTTCTTCTTTTCATTCTTCTTTTCATTCTTCTCATTCTTCTTTTCATTCTTCTTTTCATTCTTCTTCTCATTCTTCTTTTCATTCTTCTTCTTCTTCTTTTCATTCTTCTTTTCATTCTTCTCATTCTTCTTTTCTTCTTCATGAAAAGAAGAATGAGAAGAAGAATGAAAAGAAGAATGAAAAGAAGAATGAAAAGAAGAAGAAGAATGAAAAGAAGAATGAGAAGAAGAATGAAAAGAAGAATGAGAAGAATGAAAAGAAGAATGGAAAGAAGAAGAGAATGAAAAGAAGAATGAGAAGAAGAATGAAAAGAAGAATGAGAAGAAGAATGAGAAGAATGAAAAGAAGAATGAAAAGAAGAAGAATAAGAATGAAAAGAAGAAGAAGAATAAAAAGAAGAAGAAGAAGAAGAATCTTTTCATTCTTCTCATTCTTCTTTTCATTCTTCTTTTCATTCTTCTTCTTCTTTTCATTCTTCTACTTTTCATTCTTCTTTTCATTCTTCTTCTTCTTCTTTTCATTCTTCTTCTTCTTTTCATTCTTCTTTTCATTCTTCTTCTTCTTCTTTTCATTCTTCTCATTCTTCTTTTCATTCTTCTTCTTTTCATTCTTCTTCTTCTTCTTTTCATTCTTCTTCTTCTTCTTTTCATTCTTCTTTTCATTCTTCTTTTCATTCTTCTTCTTTTTCTTTTCATTCTTCTTCTTCTTCTTTTCATTCTTCTTCTTCTTTTCATTCTTCTTTTCATTCTTCTTCTTCTTCTGAGGATGAGGATGAAGAAGAAGAAGAAGTAGGATGAAAATAAGAAGAATTCCAAGCCGGCAAAAAGTGTATCTGCAGAGCTCCGCTAAGTGTATCTGCAGAGCTCCGCTAAGAAATAGCGGAGCTCTGCAGATACACTTTTTGCCGGCTTGGAATTCTCCTTCTTCTCATCCTTCTTCTTCTTCTCATCCTTCTTCTTCTCATCCTTCTCCTTCTTCTCATCCTTCTTCTTCTCATCCTTCTTCTTCTTCTCATCCTTCTCCTTCTTCTCATCCTTCTTCTTCTTCTCATCCTTCTTCTTCTTCTCATCCTTCTTCTTCTTCTCATCCTTCTCCTTCTCCTTCTTTTCATCCTTCTTCTTCTTCTCATCCTTCTTCTTCTTCTTATCCTTCTCCTTCTTCTCATCCTTCTTCTCATCCTTCTCCTTCTTCTCATCCTTCTTCTTCTCATCCTTCTCCTTCTTCTCATCCTTCTCCTTCTTCTCCTCCTTCTCCTTCTCCTTCTCCTTCTTCTCATCCTTCTCCTTCTTCTCATCCTTCTCCTTCTATTTCTTCTCATCCTTCTCCTTCTCCTCCTTCTCCTTCTCCTTCTCCTTCTTCTCATCCTTCTCCTTCTTCTCATCCTTCTCCTTCTCCTTCTTCTCATCCTTCTCCTTCTTCTCATCCTTCTCCTTCTCCTTCTTCTCATCCTTCTCCTTCTTCTCATCCTTCTCCTTCTCCTTCTTCTCATCCTTCTCCTTCTTCTCATCCTTCTCCTTCTATTTCTTCTCATCCTTCTCCTTCTCCTCCTTCTCCTTCTCCTTCTCCTCCTTCTCATCCTTCTCCTTCTTCTCATCCTTCTCCTTCTCCTTCTCCTTCTCCTTCTCCTTCTTCTCATCCTTCTCCTTCTTCTCATCCTTCTCCTTCTCCTTCTCCTTCCTCATCTCCAAGGGCATTTAAATTAAAGGTACAGTGTTCTGCACTAATATAAAGGCTCTCTGAAGCCTAGAAACCCTTTTTATAAGTTAAATTCGCAGCGAATAAATTCACATCGAATCGAATTTCTTCCTCAAATTCGGCGAATCAGCCGAATCGAATTTTTGAATAATTCGCTCATCTCTAATGATAAGCATCATTCTAGAAGAGTCTTGAGTCTGGAATCCTGGGAGTAAGCCTGGGGCGGGAGGGCTCAACCCTCTAGACCAGGTGTGTCAAACTGGTGACCCTCCAGCTGTTGCAAAACTACAAGTCCCATTATGCCTCTGTCTTTGGGAGTCATGCTTGTAACCAGGGGCGGACTGACCATTCGAGCACTAGGGCACTGCCTGAGGGCCCGGGGTCAGTAGGGGGCCCCATGAGATGCCCCTGGTACCTTTCATTGGCTTTTTCATAGGCTTTTTTGGGTATGGGCAAGGACACGGGGGCCCCATAATCCCCTATTGCCCGGGGACCCCATGAGTTGTCAGTCCGCCTCTGCTTGTAACTGTCAATCTTGCAATGCCTCATGGGACTTGTAGTTTGGAAACAGCTGGAGGGCTGCCAGTTTCACACACGTGCTCTAGAATGAGAATTGAGGATGCACTGATACCAGTTTTTTAAGACCAAGTACAAGTGATACATTGTTACATAGTTAGTCTGGCTGAAAAAAGACAAAAGTTCTTCCAGTTCAACCATAAAAAAACTGGATGGACGTTTGTCTTTTTTCAGCCAGACTAACTATGTGACTGTGTAACTACACCCACAGTTGATCCAGAGGAAGGCTAAAAAAACCCAGCAAAGCACGATCCAATCTCCTCCTGCAGGGGAAGAAATTCCTTCCTGATCCCCCGAGAGGCAATCGGATATTCCCTGGATCAACTTTCCTATAAATGTTATATCCAGTTATCAGGGGTGGACTGACAACTCATGGGGCCCCCGGGCAATAGGGGATCATGGGGCACCTGTGTCCTTGTCCAAACTCAAAAAAGCCTATGAAAAAGGTACCAGGGGCATCTCATGGGGCCCCCTACTGACCCCGGGCCATCAGCAGCGCCCGAGTTTCCAAATGGTCAGTCCGCCCCTGCCAGTTATATTCTGTGTATCCAAGAAAGAATCCAGGACTTTCCTACAGCAATCCACTGAGCTGGCCACACCCAACTCTGGAGGGAGTCTATTCCACATTCTCAAAGCTCTTACTGTGAAGAAACCTTTCCGTGTTTGGAGATTACATTTCTTTTCCTCCAGATGTAAATAGCGCCCCCTTGTCCTCTGTGATGACCTCAGGGGGAATAACTACACCAAGTTCACTATATGAACCACTGATGTATTATACATGGAGATCATATCCCCCCTTATGTATTATACATGGAGATCATATCCCCCCCTTATGTATTATACATGGAGATCATATCCCCCTTAAGTATTATACATGGAGATCATATCCCCCCCTTATGTATTATACATGGAGATCATATCCCCCCTTATGTATTATACATGGAGATCATATCCCCCCCTTATGTATTATACATGGAGATCATATCCCCCCCTTATGTATTATACATGGAGATCATATCCCCCCTTATGTATTATACATGGAGATCATATCCCCCCCTTATGTATTATACATGGAGATCATATCCCCCTTAAGTATTATACATGGAGATCATATCCCCCCCTTATGTATTATACATGGAGATCATATCCCCCCTTATGTATTATACATGGAGATCATATCCCCCCCTTATGTATTATACATGGAGATCATATCCCCCCCTTATGTATTATACATGGAGATCATATCCCCCCCTTATGTATTATACATGGAGATCATATCCCCCTTATGTATTATACATGGAGATCATATCCCCCCTTATGTATTATACATGGTGATCATATCCCCCCTTATGTATTATACATGGAGATCATATCCCCCCCCTTATGTATTATACATGGAGATCATATCCCCCCCTTATGTATTATACATGGAGATCATATCCCCCCCCCTTATGTATTATACATGGAGATCATATCCCTCCCTTATGTATTATACATGGAGATCATATCCCCCCTTATGTATTATACATGGAGATCATATCCCCCCTTATGTATTATACATGGAGATCATATCCCCCCCTATGTATTATACATGGTGATCATATCCCCCCCTTATGTATTATACATGGAGATCATATGTATTATACATGGAGATCATATCCCCCCTTATGTATTATACATGGAGATCATATCCCCCCTTATGTATTATACATGGAGATCATATCCCCCTTATGTATTATACATGGAGATCATATCCCCCCTTATGTATTAAACATGGAGATCATATCCCCCTTATGTATTATACATGGAGATCATATCCCCCTTATGTATTATACATGGAGATCATATCCCCCCTTATGTATTATACATGGAGATCATATCCCCCTTATGTATTATACATGGAGATCATATCCCCCTTATGTATTATACATGGTGATCATATCCCCCCTTATGTATTATACATGGAGATCATATCCCCCCTTATGTATTATACATGGAGATCATATCCTCCCCCTTATGTATTATACATGGAGATCATATCCCCACTTATGTATTATACATGGAGGTCATACCCCCCCTTATGTATTATACATGGAGATCATACCCCCCCTTATGTATTATACATGGAGATCATATCCCCCCTTATGTATTATACATGGAGATCATATCCCCCCTTATGTATTATACATGGAGATCATATCCCCCCTTATGTATTATACATGGAGATCATATCCCCCTTATGTATTATACATGGAGATCATATCCCCCCTTATGTATTATATATGGAGATCATATCCCCCCCTTATGTATTATACATGGAGATCATATCTCCCCCTTATGTATTATACATGGAGATCATATCCCCCCCTTATGTATTATACATGGAGATCATATCCCCCTTATGTATTATACATGGAGATCATATCCCCCCTTATGTATTATACATGGAGATCATATCCCCCTTATGTATTATACATGGAGATCATATCCCCCCTTATGTATTATACATGGAGATCATATCTCCCACTTATGTATTATACATGGAGATCATACCCCCCCCTATGTATTATACATGGTGATCATATCCCCCCTTATGTATTATACATGGAGATCATACCCCCCCTTATGTATTATACATGGAGATCATATCCCCCCCTTATGTATTATACATGGAGATCATATCCCCCTTATGTATTATACATGAAGATCATATCCCCCCCTTATGTATTATACATGGAGATCATATCCCCCCCTTATGTATTATACATGGAGATCATATCCTCCCCTTATGTATTATACAAGGAGATCATATCCCCCTTATGTATTATGCATGGAGATTATATACCCCCTTATGTATTATACATGGAGATCATATCCTCCCCTTATGTATTATACATGGAGATCATATCCCCCCCTTATGTATTATACATGGAGATCATATCCCCCCTTATGTATTATACATGGAGATCATATCCCCCCTTATGTATTATACATGGAGATCATATCCCCCCCTTATGTATTATACATGGAGATCATATCCCCCTTATGTATTATACATGAAGATCATATCCCCCCCTTATGTATTATACATGGAGATCATATCCCCCCCTTATGTATTATACATGGAGATCATATCCTCCCCTTATGTATTATACATGGAGATCATATCCCCCTTATGTATTATACATGGAGATTATATACCCCCTTATGTATTATACATGGAGATTATATACCCCCTTATGTATTATACATGGAGATCATATCTTCCCCTTATGTATTATACATGGAGATCATATCCCCCTTATGTATTATACATGGAGATCATATCCCCCCCCCCTTATGTATTATACATGGAGATCATATCCCCCCCCCCTTATGTATTATACATGGAGATCATATCCCCCCTTATGTATTATACATGGAGATCATATCCCCCCTTATGTATTATACATGGAGATCATATCCCCCCTTATGTATTATACATGGAGATCATATCCCCCTTATGTATTATACATGGAGATCATATCCCCCTTATGTATTATACATGGAGATCATATCCCCCCCCTTATGTATTATACATGGAGATCATATCCCCCCCTTATGTATTATACATGGAGATCATATCCCCCCCTTTATGTATTATACATGGAGATCATATCCCCCCCTTATGTATTATATATGAAGATCATATCCCCCCCTTATATATTATACATGGAGATCATATCCCCCCTTATGTATTATACATGGAGATCATATCCCCCCTTATGTATTATACATGGAGATCATATCTCCCCCCTTATGTATTATACATGGAGATCATATCCCCCCCTTATGTATTGTACATGAAGATCATATCCCCCCCTTATGTATTATACATGGAGATCATATCCCCCCTTATGTATTATACATGGAGATCATATCCCCCCTTATGTATTATATATGGAGATCATATCCCCCCCTTATATATTATACATGGAGATCATATCCCCCCTTATGTATTATACATGGAGATCATATCCCCCCTTATGTATTATACATGGAGATCATATCCCCCTTATGTATTATACATGGAGATCATATCCCCCCTTATGTATTATACATGGAGATCATATCCCCCCTTATGTATTATACATGGAGATCATATCCCCCCCTTATGTATTATACATGGAGATCATATCTTCCCCTTATGTATTATACATGGAGATCACATCCCTCCCTTATGTATTATACATGGAGATCATATCCCCCCTTATGTATTATACATGAAGATCATATCCCCCCCTTATGTATTATACATGGAGATCATATCCCCCCCTTATGTATTATACATGGAGATCATATCCCCCCTTATGTATTATACATGGAGATCATATCCCCCTTATGTATTATACATGAAGATCATATCCCCCCCTTATGTATTATACATGGTGATCATATCCCCCCTTATGTATTATACATGGAGATCATATCCCCCCTTATGTATTATACATGGAGATCATATCCCCCCTTATGTATTATACATGGACATCATATCCCCCCCTTATGTATTATACATGGTGATCATACCCCCCTTATGTATTATACATGGAGATCATATCCCCCCCTTATGTATTATACATGGAGATCATATCCCCCCCTTATGTATTATACATGGAGATCATACCCCCCCTTATGTATTATACATGGAGATCATATCCCCCCTTATGTATTATACATGGAGATCATATCCCCCCTTATGTATTATACATGGAGATCATATCCCCCTTATGTATTATACATGGACATCATATCCCCCCTTTATGTATTATACATGGAGATCATATCCTCCCCTTATGTATTATACATGGAGATCATATCCCCCCCTTATGTATTATACATGGAGATCATATCCCCCCTTATGTATTATACATGGAGATCATATCCCCCCCTTATGTATTATACATGGAGATCATATCCACCTTATGTATTATACATGAAGATCATATCCCCCCCTTATGTATTATACATGGAGATCATATCCCCCCCTTATGTATTATACATGGAGATCATATCCTCCCCTTATGTATTATACATGGAGATCATATCCCCCTTATGTATTATACATGGAGATTATATACCCCCTTATGTATTATACATGGAGATTATATACCCCCTTATGTATTATACATGGAGATCATATCTTCCCCTTATGTATTATACATGGAGATCATATCCCCCTTATGTATTATACATGGAGATCATATCCCCCCCTTATGTATTATACATGGAGATCATATCCCCCCCCCCTTATGTATTATACATGGAGATCATATCCCCCCTTATGTATTATACATGGAGATCATATCCCCCCTTATGTATTATACATGGAGATCATATCCCCCCTTATGTATTATACATGGAGATCATATCCCCCTTATGTATTATACATGGAGATCATATCCCCCCCTTATGTATTATACATGGAGATCATATCCCCCTTATGTATTATACATGGAGATCATATTCCCCCCCCTTATGTATTATACATGGAGATCATATCCCCCCTTATGTATTATACATGGAGATCATATCCCCCCCTTTATGTATTATACATGGAGATCATATCCCCCCCTTATGTATTATATATGAAGATCATATCCCCCCCTTATATATTATACATGGAGATCATATCCCCCCTTATGTATTATACATGGAGATCATATCCCCCCTTATGTATTATACATGGAGATCATATCTCCCCCCTTATGTATTATACATGGAGATCATATCCCCCCCTTATGTATTGTACATGAAGATCATATCCCCCCCTTATGTATTATACATGGAGATCATATCCCCCCTTATGTATTATACATGGAGATCATATCCCCCTTATGTATTATACATGGAGATCATATCCCCCCTTATGTATTATACATGGAGATCATATCCCCCCTTATGTATTATACATGGAGATCATATCCCCCCCTTATGTATTATACATGGAGATCATATCTTCCCCTTATGTATTATACATGGAGATCACATCCCTCCCTTATGTATTATACATGGAGATCATATCCCCCCTTATGTATTATACATGAAGATCATATCCCCCCCTTATGTATTATACATGGAGATCATATCCCCCCCTTATGTATTATACATGGAGATCATATCCCCCCCTTATGTATTATACATGGAGATCAT